>NC_092090.1:101228445-101415712 GCF_045679555.1 Salvelinus alpinus
AGGAGCAGCAGCTCTCTCTCTGTCTGACATCCTGCCTACCGTTGCCTAAGCAACAGGAGCAGCAGCTCTCTCTCTGTCTGACATCCTGCCTACCGTTGCCTAAGCAACAGGAGCAGCAGCTCTCTCTCTGTCTGACAGCTGTTTGAGGAGCAGCAGCTCTCTCGTCTGTCTGACAGCTGTATGAGGAGCAGCAGCTCTCTCTCTGTCTGACAGCTGTTTGAGGAGCAGCAGCCTGGACAGCTGTTTCGTCTCTCTGTCTGACAGCTGTTTGAGGAGCAGCAGCTCTCTCTCTGTCTGACAGCTGTTTGAGGAGCAGCAGCTCTCTCTCTGTCTGACAGCTGTTTGAGGAGCAGCAGCTCTCTCTCTGTCTGACAGCTGTTTGAGGAGCAGCAGCTCTCTCTCTGTCTGACAGCTGTTTGAGGAGCAGCAGCTCTCTCTCTGTCTGACAGCTGTTTGAGGAGCAGCAGCTCTCTCTCTGTCTGACAGCTGTTTGAGGAGCAGCAGCTCTCTCTCTGTCTGACAGCTGTTTGAGGAGCAGCAGCTCTCTCTCTGTCTGACAGCTGTTTGAGGAGCAGCAGCTCTCTCTCTGTCTGACAGCTGTTTGAGGAGCAGCAGCTCTCTCTCTGTCTGACAGCTGTTTGAGGAGCAGCAGCTCTCTCTCTGTCTGACAGCTGTTTGAGGAGCAGCAGCTCTCTCTCTGTCTGACAGCTGTTTGAGGAGCAGCAGCTCTCTCTCTGTCTGACAGCTGTTTGAGGAGCAGCAGCTCTCTCTCTGTCTGACAGCTGTTTGAGGAGCAGCAGCTCTCTCTCTGTCTGACAGCTGTTTGAGGAGCAGCAGCTCTCTCTCTGTCTGACAGCTGTTTGAGGAGCAGCAGCTCTCTCTCTGTCTGACAGCTGTTTGAGGAGCAGCAGCTCTCTCTCTGTCTGACAGCTGTTTGAGGAGCAGCAGCTCTCTCTCTGTCTGACAGCTGTTTGAGGAGCAGCAGCTCTCTCTCTGTCTGACAGCTGTTTGAGGAGCAGCAGCTCTCTCTCTGTCTGACAGCTGTTTGAGGAGCAGCAGCTCTCTCTCTGTCTGACAGCTGTTTGAGGAGCAGCAGCTCTCTCTCTGTCTGACAGCTGTTTGAGGAGCAGCAGCTCTCTCTCTGTCTGACAGCTGTTTGAGGAGCAGCAGCTCTCTCTCTGTCTGACAGCTGTTTGAGGAGCAGCAGCTCTCTCTGTCTGACAGCTGTTTGAGGAGCAGCAGCTCTCTCTCTGTCTGACAGCTGTTTGAGGAGCAGCAGCTCTCTCTCTGTCTGACAGCTGTTTGAGGAGCAGCAGCTCTCTCTCTGTCTGACAGCTGTTTGAGGAGCAGCAGCTCTCTCTCTGTCTGACAGCTGTTTGAGGAGCAGCAGCTCTCTCTCTGTCTGACAGCTGTTTGAGGAGCAGCAGCTCTCTCTCTGTCTGACAGCTGTTTGAGGAGCAGCAGCTCTCTCTCTGTCTGACAGCTGTTTGAGGAGCAGCAGCTCTCTCTCTGTCTGACAGCTGTTTGAGGAGCAGCAGCTCTCTCTCTGTCTGACAGCTGTTTGAGGAGCAGCAGCTCTCTCTCTGTCTGACAGCTGTTTGAGGAGCAGCAGCTCTCTCTCTGTCTGACAGCTGTTTGAGGAGCAGCAGCTCTCTCTCTGTCTGACAGCTGTTTGAGGAGCAGCAGCTCTCTCTCTGTCTGACAGCTGTTTGAGGAGCAGCAGCTCTCTCTCTGTCTGACAGCTGTTTGAGGAGCAGCAGCTCTCTCTCTGTCTGACAGCTGTTTGAGGAGCAGCAGCTCTCTCTCTGTCTGACAGCTGTTTGAGGAGCAGCAGCTCTCTCTCTGTCTGACAGCTGTTTGAGGAGCAGCAGCTCTCTCTGTCTGACAGCTGTTTGAGGAGCAGCAGCTCTCTCTCTGTCTGACAGCTGTTTGAGGAGCAGCATCTCTCTCTCTGTCTGACAGCTGTTTGAGGAGCAGCAGCTCTCTCTCTGTCTGACAGCTGTTTGAGGAGCAGCAGCTCTCTCTCTGTCTGACAGCTGTTTGAGGAGCAGCAGCTCTCTCTCTGTCTGACAGCTGTTTGAGGAGCAGCAGCTCTCTCTCTGTCTGACAGCTGTTTGAGGAGCAGCAGCTCTCTCTCTGTCTGACAGCTGTATTGAGGAGCAGCAGCTCTCTCTCTGTCTGACAGCTGTTTGAGGAGCAGCAGCTCTCTCTCTGTCTGACAGCTGTTTGAGGAGCAGCAGCTCTCTCTCTGTCTGACAGCTGTTTGAGGAGCAGCAGCTCTCTTTCTGTCTGACAGCTGTTTGAGGAGCAGCAGCTCTCTCTCTGTCTGACAGCTGTTTGAGGAGCAGCAGCTCTCTCTCTGTCTGACAGCTGTTTGAGGAGCAGCAGCTCTCTCTCTGTCTGACAGCTGTTTGAGGAGCAGCAGCTCTCTCTCTGTCTGACAGCTGTTTGAGGAGCAGCAGCTCTCTCTCTGTCTGACAGCTGTTTGAGGAGCAGCAGCTCTCTCTCTGTCTGACAGCTGTTTGAGGAGCAGCAGCTCTCTCTCTGTCTGACAGCTGTTTGAGGAGCAGCAGCTCTCTCTTTGTCTGACAGTTGTTTGAGGAGCAGCAGCTCTCTCTCTGTCTGACAGCTGTTTGAGGAGCAGCAGCTCTCTCTCTGTCTGACAGCTGTTTGAGGAGCAGCAGCTCTCTCTCTGTCTGACAGCTGTTTGAGGAGCAGCAGCTCTCTCTCTGTCTGACAGCTGTTTGAGGAGCAGCAGCTCTCTCTCTGTCTGACAGCTGTTTGAGGAGCAGCAGCTCTCTCTCTGTCTGACAGCTGTTTGAGGAGCAGCAGCTCTCTCTCTGTCTGACAGCTGTTTGAGGAGCAGCAGCTCTCTCTCTGTCTGACAGCTGTTTGAGGAGCAGCAGCTCTCTCTCTGTCTGACAGCTGTTTGAGGAGCAGCAGCTCTCTCTCTGTCTGACAGCTGTTTGAGGAGCAGCAGCTCTCTCTCTGTCTGACAGCTGTTTGAGGAGCAGCAGCTCTCTCTCTGTCTGACAGCTGTTTGAGGAGCAGCAGCTCTCTCTCTGTCTGACAGCTGTTTGAGGAGCAGCAGCAGCAGCTCTCTCCCTGTCTGACAGCTGTTTGAGGAGCAGCAGCTCTCTTTCTGTCTGACAGCTGTTTGAGGAGCAGCAGCTCTCTCTCTGTCTGACAGCTGTTTGAGGAGCAGCAGCTCTCTCTCTGTCTGACAGCTGTTTGAGGAGCAGCAGCTCTCTCTCTGTCTGACAGCTGTTTGAGGAGCAGCAGCTCTCTCTCTGTCTGACAGCTGTTTGAGGAGCAGCAGCTCTCTCTCTGTCTGACAGCTGTTTGAGGAGCAGCAGCTCTCTCTTTGTCTGACAGCTGTTTGAGGAGCAGCAGCAGCAGCTCTCTCCCTGTCTGACAGCTGTTTGAGAAGCAGCAGCTCTCTCTCTGTCTGACAGCTGTTTGAGGAGCAGCAGCTCTCTCTCTGTCTGACAGCTGTTTGAGGAGCAGCAGCTCTCTCTCTATCTGACAGCTGTTTGAGGAGCAGCAGCTCTCTCTCTGTCTGACAGCTGTTTGAGGAGCAGCAGCTCTCTCTCTGTCTGACAGCTGTTTGAGGAGCAGCAGCTCTCTCTCTGTCTGACAGCTGTTTGAGGAGCAGCAGCAGCAGGTATTATTCTGCTATTCTGCTCAATAGCCCCCCCCCTCTCTGATTCAGAAGGGCTGGGTTCAATGCGGAAGACACATTTCAGTTGAATGCATTCAGTTGTACAACTGACTAGGTATCCCCCTTTCCCCTTTCCTTTCAATAGGCTCTGTATAGTGTGGGCTGCAGCAGCAGCTCTCTCTCTGTCTGACAGATGGTAGCCTATTCTGTTCAATAGGCTCTGTATGCGTGGGCGTGTAATAAATGTGGGTGTGTAATAAATAAAATACACAACGACTAACAAAAATACACACGCGGCAATTTAATTCCACTGACCCTACGAGGTCCCGGAGCCTGCTGGTTTTCTGTTCTACCTGATAATTAATTGCACCCGCCGGGTATCCCAGGTCTGAATCAGTCCCTGTTTAGAGGGGAACAGTGGGAAAATGGCTTTGAGGTCCAGAGTTGAGTTTCAGGGCTATAGATCGACATGTAAGTTGTATTTCCATCAATAAATGAAAAGCATTATTTTGCCATGGGATTTTTATTCTCCCGGACAGTTTGGTCGGCAACAATTTTTATTTATTGGATTTTCATTTGTAAGTGGACAAAAAGTGTGGGAATTACAGGCTAACGGAAACCCTAACACGCACACACGTTGTGAGAATAGCAGTCACTTCCTCAATGTAGCAATTGTACTGTCTGGGAAGTCGGATGGTGAGAGAAATCTGTCCGTCTGTCTGTCTGAGTTAGCAGATTGAATAGTTAATATGGGAATTAGAGAAATCTGTCCGTCTGTCTGTCTGAGTTAGCAGATTGAATAGTTAATATGGGAATTAGAGAAATCTGTCCGTCTGTCTGTCTGTCTGAGTTAGCAGATTGAATAGTTAATATGGGAATTAGAGAAAGCTTAGAGTTGTAATCTCAAACAATCCTGTTCCCCATGAGACTACTGTCTCTGTACACAGCAGCATACAGCACAACACTTCATCTGCACGTATCTCATTAATTATCACGAGTGGTGCAGCGGTCGAAGGCACTGCATCTCAGTGCTTGAGGCGTCACTACAGACACCCTGGTTCGAATCCAGGCTCCATCACAAACGGTCGTGATTGGGAGTCCCGTAGGGCGGCGCACAATTGGCCCAGCGTTGTCCGGGTTTTGCCGGGTGTTTGTTCTTAACTGACTTGCCTAGTTAAATAAAGGTTACAAATAAAAATATTAACAAGATGTCTGTGTGTATGTAGAGTAGGAAACGACCAGGGCGATGCATCGGAAGAACCGGGTGCCACTCATACTTAACGAGCTCGTCAGGGAGGGTTTCTCTGCAGGTACGCTTTTCATACACTGTACTGCCATCTCTCTCTCTCATGACTCAATATCCAAGTATTTCTACATCTATAAAGAAATATAATCCAAATCCTCCCTATGGCCTGTAGGTTGATAAACCCAACAGTCAGCCACTAGAGGGCACTCCTCAACACATGACCAACTGCTGCTGAGCTGTGATTGGTCAACACAGACTGGAGAGTCTATTCCAGGGGTTCCCTAACTTTTTGTCCCACAACCCCATTTTGATATCTGATCATTCTCCCAACCCCAAACCATGTGAAAACAATTATATAATTAACAGACCATTTTTACTTTTTTATTTTATTTGGGTCTATGACAGTCAAGTGAAAAAACATTCTAACAGTATTTCTGATTGTCTTCTCAACTCACCATCACATACTGTTAATGTGGGGCTATGATGATAGTCAAATGAGTCTAACATCATGTATCTTAACTCACCCCCCACTAATGAGATGGGTGTGGCTGTATGCATGTCACGTTGGAGCTTCTCAAAGACAGGGGCCCGTGGTCCACAGTACGCACCTCATCTCCGCGGTCACATCTAACCTGGATCGATGTTTGGTTTTCATGGTTTTAATGCAGACTAGAGCACTGAATCCAGCTTCACACAGATATGAGCTGACAAAGGGTCTCAGATGGAGGCGGCCCGGGTTTTCCCTTTGAGTCAGGAACCAAAACTCCTCCGTAGTGACCCGTGAATACGTTGTCTGTCACATGACAGCTCGAATCAGCTGTTTAATTTCACTTAGCGGCATGTCAACTGAGCCAGGATCACAGTGAAACGGATTGGGAAGTAGGTTCCAAAGTGCTCTTCCAAGCGTTGGAGGTGAGCAGTCGTCACTCATGTGCAGAGCCGGGTGGCCCTATACGCTCACTACGCAAGTTGCTCAGGGCCCCGCAAATTACGCAAGGGCCCCGCCTCCACCCTCGTGTCGGAGGGGGTGTTAACGTTTACAGCTTGGATGAGAGGATGAAGCGGAACTATCCTTCTGGTCACGAAAAGAGAAGAAGAAGGAAGGCTACAAAATAATTAAGGAAGGTGTGAATGACTGGTCAAATATCAACACCGTTCTGAAACATCATGAGGGTAGTCCTGAACACACAGACAATATGATTAAGTGGAGAGAACTTGATCTGCGCCTAAGTCGGGGACAGACTCTTGACCAGATACAAATTACAATGTTGGAGGCTGAAAGAAAGAGATGGTGGATGTTCTTACTCGTTTAATAAGTATCACCCAGTCTCTGGCTGAAGGAAACCTAGCATTTATCAAACAAACTTTTCCAACCAGATAATGGAAATTTCATAAAATAGGTTGAATTACTGGCAAAAATTTGACCCCGTTGTGGAAAATCATCTCTCGCAAAATGAAAGATGGAGAGACATGCTCATTACCTTGGGAAGCGCATACAGAATGAGCTGATACAGATTGTGAGTTACACGATTCTGGAAGAAATAGTGACTCAAGTAAGAGACTCAAAGTACTTCTCCAATTATCTTGGACTGTACACCTGACATTAGTCACCAGGAAACAAAAATGTCCATTATTCTGAGAAGCGTGGCTTTATTAAAGGGAAAGCCAGAGATCAAGGATCACTTCCTTGGGCTTTGTGAATGTTGAGGTTTACAATCGGCTTGAATCTGTCCACTATCATCTTAGATAAGCTGGACGAGCTGAAGATTCCATTTGAAGATTGCAGAGGGCAAAAGCTTATGATAATGGGGCCAACATGAAGGGCAAACACCAAGGAGTACAAGCCAGACTGCTCCCAAAAACATCCCAGAGCCGTGTTCGTCCCATGTGGAGCTCATACTCCACACCTTGTCGTTGCAGATGCTGCCAAATCTTCAAAAGAGATGCAGTTTTTTGGGGGGCATGTGCAAAAGCGCTTCACCTACTTTTCAGCTGGCAAACAAAGATGGAGTGTTTTGAAGAAACACGTGAACATAACCGTGAAGTCATGGAGTGACACAAGATGGGAGAGTAGGCTCCAAAGTGTTCATGCAATCAGGTATCAGGCTTCTGAGGTTCGGGAGGTATTACTGGAAGCCAGACAGACGATCAACGATCCTGTGGCCAAAGTGGAGGCACAAGCACTTGCAGAGGAAGTTGGGTCCTACCGTCTCTTGATTTGCTGTGTCGTATGGTGTGAGATACTGACAATGACAAACAATGTGAACACGCTCCTCTAATCCGCCTCAATGCAGTTGGAGATCGCAGTGAATTTAATCTCAAGTGCAAAGGCCTCCCTCACTACATACCAGGAAACTGGATTCTCTGAGGCCCAGACAACAGCCAAAAGCATTTGTAAAGAAATTAATGTAGAGGCCGTTCTGAAAGAGAAGAGACTGAGAAACAGCAAGAGGCATTTCAGCTATGATGCTCCTGATTACTGACGCACTGAAAAACCTTGAAGACAACTACTTCAGCATTGTGGTCGACTCTGCTGTGACATCAATGGATGAGAGATTTGAAACACTCAAACCTCGGCAAGGAGACCATTTTTATTGTTTTATTTACATCCATTGTGAAGGACAACAGTTCCTCTCTCAATGTGAATAATCTTTCCCAATGCTCCGCCTCAATAACCATCAAGCCTCGGTATGATATAGAACGTGCTAATGCTCTGATCTCATATCTCCACATAGTTTTGAGATCAGGTGTGCAACACAGTGGATGTGCTTTATAATCAAAGTTACCTGCTGCAGTATATCTCTGAGTTCTGTGCTCTGCTCTGTTGCCGCCAGTTTCTCTCAACAACGTTGTCCATAACGTAGGCAGAGCGAGAACATTCGTCACTAGAGTGCAGAGGCCTGCCCCACCATATTTAAATTAACCTTTACTTAACTAGGCAATTCAGTTAAGAACAAATTATTATTTACAATGACGGCCTACCGGGGAACGGTGGGTTAACTGCCTTGTTCAGGGGGCAGAACGACAGATTTTTACCTTGTCAGCTCGAGGATTCGATCCAGCAACCTTTCGGCTACTGGCCAAACGCTCTAACCGCTAGGCTACGCTGCCGCCCATCCACTCTAACCGCTAGGCTACGCTGCCGCCCCTCCACTCTACCCGCTAGGCTACGCTGCCGCCCCTCCACTCTACCCGCTAGGCTACGCTGCCGCCCCTCCACTCTACCTGCTAGGCTACGCTGCCGCCCCTCCACTCTAACCGCTAGGCTACGCTGCCGCCCCTCCACTCTACCCGCTAGGCTACGCTGCCGCCCCTCCACTCTAACCGCTAGGCTACGCTGCCGCCCCTTCACTCTAACCACTAGGCTACGCTGCCGCCCCTCCACTCTAACCGCTAGGCTACGCTGCCGCCCCTCCACTCTAACCGCTAGGCTACGCTGCCGCCCCTCCACTCTAACCGCTAGGTTACGCTGCCACCCCTCCATTCTAACCGCTAGGCTACGCTGCCGCCCCTCCACTCTAACCGCTAGGCTACGCTGCGTCCCCTCCACTCTACCCGCTAGGCTAGGCTACCGCCCCATAGACAGAGCCCTATTTGTGCCAAAGTCCACCATTCGATCCCATGGAATCCTGTTTTTCATCAATATAGCCACGCAGCACACCGAACATCCCCGTGTGCTGTTTCATGCTTGGGAGACAGAACAATATGTCCTTGTGAATAACATCCGCTGACATGTATAGCGAACAAAAGTCAATGCACGGGGCACCTCGGGCCTCACAACTAACGTCCATTTGGAGAGCATAAGGTGGGCAGTTTTTGATTCGTTCAGTCAGAGTTTCCTCTTGATTGCTAGCAAAAGCATACATTTTTTTCCGTTCAACAGTGCTATCTGACAAAGGTATTGATGTGAGTTTCTGTTCCCTCGCGCTCCACACACATTGTTTTCACCATATCAATTGCTATACTACCAGAAACAAAATCAAGTGGGATGGAACAAAATTGTCCACGTTAGCGACATACAGCTAGCTGCCTGGTGCAGTGACAACACCATTGCACTGGGCATTCGTTCGCACCGGCTTGTCTTTAGTTAGTTCATTGTCACGGTGACATCCAGATGGTCATTTTTGGTATTTGATATTTTATTAGGATCCCCATTAGCTGTTGCAAAAGCAGCAGTGTGTCACGCCTTGACCTTAGAGAGCATTTTTTATTCTCTATTTGGTCAGGTCAGGGTGTGATTTGGGTGGGCATTCTAGTTTTCTATTTCTTTGTTTTGGCCGGGTGTGGTTCCCAATCAGAGGCAGCTGTCTATCGTTGTCTCTGATTGGGGATCATACTTAGGCAGCCTTTTTTCCACCTTTAGTTTGTTGGGATCTTGTTTTTGCATAGTTGCTGTCTAGCCATGCAGAACTTTACGTTCGGTTTTTATATTTTGTTGTTTTGTCGGAGTTCAGTATTAAACATTTTCCATGCTGCGCTTTGGTCTCATTCTTTTGACGACGGACGTAACACAGCTTCTCTTCCTGGGGTCCCACACAAAACATGAAACATAATACAGAATGACATAATACAGAACATTAATAGACAAGAACAGCTCAAGGACAGAACTACATACATGTTTAAAAAGGCACACGTAGCCTACGTATCAATGCATACACACAAACTATCTAGGTCAAATAGGGGAGAGGCGTTGTGCCATGAGGTGTTGCTTTACCTGTTTTTAAACCAGGTTGTTTATTTGAGCAATATGAGATGGAAGGAAGTTCCATGCAATAAGGGCTCTATATAATACTGTACGCTTTCTTGAATTTGTTCTGGATTTGGGGACTGTGAAAAGACCCCTGGTGGCATGTCTGGTGGGGTACGTGTGTGTGTCAGAGCTGTGTGTAAGTTGACTATGCAAACAAGTTGGGATATCCAACACATTAAGGTTTCTTATAAAAAGAAGAAGTGATACAGTCAGTCTCTCCTCAACTCTTAATCAAGAGAGACTGTCAGCATAGTATTTATATCAGCTCTCTGATTACAATGAAGAGCAAGACGTGCCGCTCTGTTCTGGGTCAGCTGCAGCTTTACTAGGTCTTTCCCGTTCAGCGCTGGACCACACGACCGGGACAATAATCAAGATTAGACAAAACTAGAGCCTTTTTGTTGTTGTTGTAGTATTGGTGACCCGTTAATTCTCCTCTCGCCTACTGAAATAAACCTCTCTTTAACACCGTGCCGTTGTTGCTGCCAGCATTTAAACCATCTACAGATGGGAAGGGCTCATCAGGATGATTGACTGAACTCAACTCATTTGATTCGACTATCACAGGAGGCTGGTGAGGGGAGGTCAGCTCATAATAGTAAATGGAATGGTATCTAAGCACATGGAAACCATGCATGTCATGTATTTCATACCATTCCATTTACACCGTTCCAGCCTCATTACTATGAGCTGTACTCCCCAATGAAGGTGGCCACCAGCCGCCTGTGACAGACAAATACAGGCCGTACGGGGAGGAGTCCGCAGGCTGTCACACGTCTGTTACAGAGGGGAGATAAGAACGTGGATTCAGCTTCGTAGTCTTGACAACCACACACACACAATGCTGACCTCTATATCAGCATGACAGTAAAAAGGGAGGGGCCGATAGTGGGTTTTCCCAGGAAGACAGAGGGAAGCAGGTCATGGGGAAGAGGATATTTCTGAGTGAATAGATATGATTCTAACCTCTGTACTTGCATCTGCATGTACAGCTATACTACACAGTTATACTACACAGTTATACTACACAGTTATATTTCACAGTTATACTACACAGTTATACTACACAGAGCTATACTACACAGTTATACTACACAGAGCTATACGACACATAGCTATACTACACAGTTATACTACACAGTTATACTACACAGAGCTATACTACACAGCTATACTACACAGTTATACTACACAGCTATACTACACAGTTATACTACACAGTTATACTACACAGTTATACTACACAGTTATACTTCACAGAGCTATACTACACAGTTATACTACACAGTTATACTACACAGTTATACTACACAGTTATACTACACAGTTATACTTCACAGAGCTATACTACACAGTTATACTACACAGTTATACTACACAGTTATACTACACAGTTATACTTCACAGAGCTATACTACACAGTTATACTTCACAGAGCTATACTACACAGTTATTTGTGTAGTATATGTGTGAGTATAACTGTGTAGTATAGCTGTGTGTAGTATAACTGTGTACTATAGCTGTGTGCAGTATAACTGTGTATTATAGCTATGTGTAGTACAGCTGTGAGAGAGAGAGAGAGAGAGAGAGAGAGAGAGAGACAGAGACAGAGACAGACGAGTGGTAGACTTTCGCCAGACAACAAGGGATCTTCAAGGACACGCAGGAGGGGGGGGGGGGGGGGCAGTTCCCCCCTTTTTGAACACCTGCAATTGCCATTTTCTGCAATCTCAAGCAAAAATGGCCTTAAATAACAGATAAAGTAAAATACAGTACCAGTCAAAAGCAAAATAACACATATAACACAGCTTTGCACACTTGACATTCTCTCAACCAGCTTCATGATGTAGTAACCTAGAATGTATTTCAATTAACAGGTGTGCCTTGTTAAACTGAGGAAAGGCATCCAAGAAGTGCTTAGCATTTGTGGGAACTTGTTCAAAACTGTTGGAAAAGCATTCCAGGTGAAGCTGGTTGAGAGAATGCCAAGAGTGTGCAAAGCTGTCATCAAGGAAAAGGGTGGCTACTTTGAAGAATATTAAATATTTTTTGTATGTTTAACACTTTTTTTTGTTACTACATGACCTCATATGTGTTAGTTCATAGTTTTGATGTCTTCACTATTATTCTACAATGTAGAAAAAAAAAGAAAAAAAATGAAGAAAAACCCTTAAATGAGTAGGTGTGGCCAAACTTTTGACTGGTACTGTATATAATATTTTTACATAATGGCGCAGCCATTCCACAAGGTGATGCAGCGTCCCTCTAACAGTCTTTGGGGAGAACTCTACACGGGTATCATGCTTGTGTTGTTCTGGATTCTTCGTCATCATTACATGTTGTTTTACTTTGAGGTTCTTAATTAGGTTAATTGGTTCTTAATTAGGTTAATTGGTTCTTAATTAGGTTAATTGGTTCTTAATTAGGTTAATTGATTGAGGATTTTTTTTTTGCATCTGTTTAGTTAATTGAATAAGGATCTGTGTTTCTGGAAATAAAGGAATCCAGCTATATATACCATGACATTAGTAAGGAGTTGGAATATGATTTAAATCTAGGAAATATTATCTTTATAGCGTTTTACTGTGGAAGCTCTTGCCTAAATACAGAACGTTTTAGGCTGGGAGAAGAGTCCGGGAGCATAGGCTCTGAAGATTCCTGCAGGGCTGTAAATCCTTCTCGTCCCCTAGCTGCTTCTCGTCCCCTAGCTGCTTCTCGTCCCCTAGCTGCTTCTCGTCCCCTAGCTGCTTATCGTCCCCCTAGCTGCTTATCGTCCCCTAGCTGCTCGTAGTCTGTTTGATAGCTCCTCAGCTGGTTGGTGAGAACCTGACTGTATCGTAGTCTGTTTGATAGCTCCTCCGCTGGTTGGTGACAACCTGACTGTATCGTAGTCTGTTTGATAGCTCCTCAGCTGGTTGGTGAGAACCTGACTGTATCGTAGTCTGTTTGATAGCTCCTCTGCTGGTTGGTGACAACCTGACTGTATCGTAGTCTGTTTGATAGCTCCTCCGCTGGTTGGTGACAACCTGACTGTATCGTAGTCTGTTTGATAGCTCCTCAGCTGGTTGGTGAGAACCTGACTGTATCGTAGTCTGTTTGATAGCTCCTCTGCTGGTTGGTGACAACCTGACTGTATCGTAGTCTGTTTGATAGCTCCTCAGCTGGTTGGTGAGAACCTGACTGTATCGTAGTCTGTTTGATAGCTCCTCCGCTGGTGAGTGTGACAACACAACGCTGCTTTCATCAGGATTGAAATGTGATGCACTGGAATCACAAACAGGCCTTCCCAAACACACTTTATAAAGACCACACTGCAGACACATTTAAAAAGACCACACTGCAGACACATTTATAATGACCACACTGCAGACACATTTATAAAGACCACACTGCAGACACATTTATAAAGACCACACTGCAGACACATTTATAAAGACCACACTGCAGACACATTTATAAAGACCACACTGCAGACACATTTATAATGACCACACTGCAGACACATTTATAAAGACCACACTGCAGACACATTTATAAAGACCACACTGCAGACACATTTATAAAGACCACACTGCAGACACATTTATAATGACCACACTGCAGACACATTTATAAAGACCAAACTGCAGACACATTTATAAAGACCACACTGCAGACACATTTAAAAAGACCACACTGCAGACACATTTATAAAGACCACACTGCAGACACATTTATAAAGACCCCACTGCAGACACATTTATAAAGACCACACTGCAGACACATTTATAAAGACCACACTGCAGACACATTTATAAAGACCACACTGCAGACATATATACATTACATTCCACACATCTATCAATTAAATCCGAGTCACACTAGAGGTCACTAGATGACAGTGTATCTACTAAAAGGCATTTTCCCTGACGTTCGCAGAGATCCCATCTATGGTAAAAACCCCTGTGCATGTCGGCTTAATCTTCAATGAGTCTTATTGCCTGACCTTAGAGAGCTTTTTATGTCTCTATTTTGGGTTTGGTCAGGGTGTGATTTGTGGTGGGCATTCTATGTTCTTTAGTTCTATTATTTGTATTTCTATGTTTTGGCCGGGTAGGGTTCTCAATCAGGGACAGCTGTCTATCGTTGTCTCTGATTGGGAACCATACTTAGGTAGCCCTTTTCCCCTCCTTTCAGTGTGGGAAGTTGTCTTTGTTTGTGGTACTATAGCCCTTAAGCTTCACGGTTGTTTTTTGTATTGTGTATTGTTTTTGTCGGCGTCATTTCTAATAAAGAGGAATATGTACGCTCACCACGCTGCGCTTTGGTACTCTTCATTCGACGGCCGTGACACTTATAGTGCTTATAACGCTGATTGCATTGAACTCAAACAGTGCATAACTAATGACAATACTTAGAGCTGGTCAGCTGTCCTGGTTCCATCACCGCAGACAGACAGGCAGACAGACAGGCAGGCAGACAGGCAGGCAGGCAGGGTGGCAGGGTGGCAGGCAGGCAGGCAGGCAGACAGGCAGGCAGGCAGGCAGGCGGACGGACGGACGGACACACCATCTGGGGATACTTCCATCTCTCCAGATGGCACGGCCTCGTAAAATGTCTTCCTCCTGAAGATGTTTTACAGATTTATGACAGACATTTCACTGTTTTACTAAACAAGGCTCAGGGGATTCCTGTGTTCTGAATCATTCATTAGAATTCCCCCAACAAGGCTCAAAGTCTAAGACGGGGGGGGGGGTCCTTCACTAGAGCTAATAGAGCTTCAATGTGTGTGTGTGTGTGTGTGTGTGTGTGTGTGTGTGTGTGTGTGTGTGTGTGTGTGTGTGTGTGTGTGTGTGTGTGTGTGTGTTTGTGTGTGTGTGTGTGTGTGTGTGTGTGTGTGTGTGTGTGTGTGTGTGTGTGTGTGTGTGTGTGTGTGTGTGTGTGTGTGTGTATGTGTGTGTGTATGTGTGTGTGTGTGTGTGTGTGTGTGTGTGTGTGTGTCTGTGTGGTGTGTGTGTGTGTGTGTAATATATTTAGGCTCAGTCTAATATGGTGATCCTTGAATAGAGCTGATCGTTGATGGTTAGAATTAAACCAGCCAGGATTTAATATGAATCAAGCGCGCCAACCAGAGGAAGATAGAATTATCTTACGGAGCTAAGAGGAAGATAGAATTATCTTACGGAGCTAAGAGGAAGATAGAATTATCTTACGAAGCTAAGAGGAAGATAGAATTATCTTACGGAGCTAAGAGGAAGATAGAATTATCTTACGAAGCTAAGAGGAAGATAGAATTATCTTACGAAGCTAAGAGGAAGATAGAATTATCTTACAGAGCTAAGAGGAAGATAGAATTATCTTACGAAGCTAAGAGGAAGATAGAATTATCTTACGAAGCTAAGAGGAAGATAGAATTATCTTACAGGGCTAAGAGGAAGATAGAATTATCTTACGTAGCTAAGAGGAAGATAGAATTATCTTACGGAGCTAAAAGGAAGATAGAATTATCTTACAGAGCTAAGAGGAAGATAGAATTATCTTACGTAGCTAAGAGGAAGATAGAATTATCTTACGTAGCTAAGAGGAAGATAGAATTATCTTACGTAGCTAAGAGGAAGATAGAATTATCTTACGGAGCTAAGAGGAAGATAGAATTATCTTACGGAGCTAAAAGGAAGATAGAATTATATTACGGAGCTAAAAGGAAGATAGAATTATATTACGGAGCTAAGAGGAAGATAGAATTATCTTACGGAGCTAAGAGGAAGATAGAATTATCTTACGGAGCTAAAAGGAAGATAGAATTATATTACGGAGCTAAAAGGAAGATAGAATTATATTACGGAGCTAAGAGGAAGATAGAATTATATTACGGAGCTAAAAGGAAGATAGAATTATATTACGGAGCTAAAAGGAAGATAGAATTATATTACGGAGCTAAAAGGAAGATAGAATTATCTTACGGAGCTAAGAGGAAGATAGAATTATATTACGGAGCTAAAAGGAAGATAGAATTATATTACGGAGCTAAAAGGAAGATAGAATTATATTACGGAGCTAAAAGGAAGATAGAATTATATTACGGAGCTAAAAGGAAGATAGAATTATATTACGAAGCTAAGAGGAAGATAGAATTATCTTACGGAGCTAAAAGGAAGATAGAATTAAATTACGTAGCTAAGAGGAAGATAGAATTATCTTACGGAGCTAAGAGGAAGATAGAATTATATTACGGAGCTAAAAGGAAGATAGAATTATATTACGGAGCTAAAAGGAAGATAGAATTATATTACGGAGCTAAAAGGAAGATAGAATTATCTTACAGAGCTAAGAGGAAGATAGAATTATCTTACGTAGCTAAGAGGAAGATAGAATTATCTTACGGAGCTAAGAGGAAGATAGAATTATCTTACGAAGCTAAGAGGAAGATAGAATTATCTTACAGAGCTAAGAGGAAGATAGAATTATCTTACGTAGCTAAGAGGAAGATAGAATTATCTTACGGAGCTAAGAGGAAGATAGAATTATCTTACGAAGCTAAGAGGAAGATAGAATTATCTTACAGAGCTAAGAGGAAGATAGAATTATCTTACGAAGCTAAGAGGAAGATAGAATTATCTTACGGAGCTAAGAGGAAGATAGAATTATCTTACGTAGCTAAGAGGAAGATAGAATTATCTTACGTAGCTAAGAGGAAGATAGAATTATCTTACGTAGCTAAGAGGAAGATAGAATTATCTTACGGAGCTAAGAGGAAGATAGAATTATCTTACGGAGCTAAAAGGAAGATAGAATTATATTACGGAGCTAAAAGGAAGATAGAATTATATTACGGAGCTAAAAGGAAGATAGAATTATATTACGGAGCTAAAAGGAAAATAGAATTATCTTACGGAGCTAAGAGGAAGATAGAATTATATTACGGAGCTAAAAGGAAGATAGAATTATATTACGGAGCTAAAAGGAAGATAGAATTATATTACGGAGCTAAAAGGAAGATAGAATTATATTACGGAGCTAAAAGGAAGATAGAATTATATTACGAAGCTAAGAGGAAGATAGAATTATCTTACGGAGCTAAGAGGAAGATAGAATTATATTACGGGGCTAAGAGGAAGATAGAATTATATTACGAAGCTAAGAGGAAGATAGAATTATCTTACGAAGCTAAGAGGAAGATAGAATTATCTTACAGAGCTAAGAGGAAGATAGAATTATCTTACGAAGCTAAGAGGAAGATAGAATTATCTTACGGAGCTAAGAGGAAGATAGAATTATCTTACGTAGCTAAGAGGAAGATAGAATTATCTTACGGAGCTAAAAGGAAGATAGAATTATATTACGGAGCTAAAAGGAAGATAGAATTATATTACGGAGCTAAAAGGAAGATAGAATTATATTACGGAGCTAAGAGGAAGATAGAATTATCTTACGGAGCTAAAAGGAAGATAGAATTATATTACGGAGCTAAAAGGAAGATAGAATTATATTACGGAGCTAAAAGGAAGATAGAATTATATTACGGGGCTAAAAGGAAGATAGAATTATCTTACGGAGCTAAGAGGAAGATAGAATTATATTACGGAGCTAAGAGGAAGATAGAATTATATTACGGAGCTAAGAGGAAGATAGAATTATCTTACGTAGCTAAGAGGAAGATAGAATTATCTTACGGAGCTAAGAGGAAGATAGAATTATCTTACCGAGCTAAGAGGAAGATAGAATTATATTACGGAGCTAAAAGGAAGATAGAATTATATTACGGAGCTAAGAGGAAGATAGAATTATATTACGGAGCTAAAAGGAAGATAGAATTATATTACGGAGCTAAGAGGAAGATAGAATTATATTACGGAGCTAAAAGGAAGATAGAATTATATTACGGAGCTAAAAGGAAGATAGAATTATATTACGGAGCTAAGAGGAAGATAGAATTATCTTACGGAGCTAAGAGGAAGATAGAATTATATTACGGAGCTAAAAGGAAGATAGAATTATATTACGGAGCTAAGAGGAAGATAGAATTATATTACGGAGCTAAAAGGAAGATAGAATTATATTACGGAGCTAAGAGGAAGATAGAATTATATTACGGAGCTAAGAGGAAGATAGAATTATATTACGGAGCTAAAAGGAAGATAGAATTATATTACGGAGCTAAAAGGAAGATAGAATTATATTACGGAGCTAAGAGGAAGATAGAATTATCTTACGGAGCTAAAAGGAAGATAGAATTATCTTACGGAGCTAAGAGGAAGATAGAATTATCTTACAGAGCTAAGAGGAAGATAGAATTATCTTACGGAGCTAAGAGGAAGATAGAATTATCTTACGGAGCTAAGAGGAAGATAGAATTATATTACGGAGCTAAAAGGAAGATAGAATTATATTACGGAGCTAAGAGGAAGATAGAATTATATTACGGAGCTAAAAGGAAGATAGAATTATATTACGGAGCTAAAAGGAAGATAGAATTATCTTACGGAGCTAAGAGGAAGATAGAATTATATTACGGAGCTAAAAGGAAGATAGAATTATCTTACGGAGCTAAGAGGAAGATAGAATTATCTTACGGAGCTAAGAGGAAGAAGATAAGTTACGTATCAAAAGCCCTGTTTATATCCCGTTCTGACACGTAGCCTTCGTCCTGATCTCGTACACACATTGTGCCCACATTTTGTAGACAAATGTAGACGATTAAAATACGCATTGTAATCTGATTCTGATCTCATAAGTGTAAACAGACAAGATCAGGTGAAGAATCAAGATCGGGACAAAGGATACATGCTAACGGCAGGTAGGGCTATAGGGTTATATATTATACGGTACACAGATAACATGTTAATAAACGAATATTATCCTCATGCTGTACATGATTACACGACTCACACATCTCGATCCACTTTCTAATTTGTGAGTACATTTTTTATAACTTCTCTCTCTCTCTCTCTCTTTCCCCTATCTCTCTCTCTCTCTCTCTCGCTCTGTCTCTTTGTCCCTCTCTCTCTCTCTCTCTCTCTCTTTCCCCTCTCTCTCTCTCTCTCTCTCTCTCTCTCTCTCTCTCTCTCTCTCTCTCTCTCTCTCTCTCTCTCTCTCTCTCTCTCTCTCTCTGTCTCTGTCTCTCTCTCTCTCTCTCTCTCTTCTCTCTCTCTCTCTTCTCTCTCTCTTCTCTCTCTTCTCTCTCTCTCGCTTTCCTCTCTTCCCCACAGTCTCGAAGTCAGCCCCATCTAGGCCTGAGGCACGCCTCCAAGCAGCGGGTACGTAACATTTCTGACTTTACAGTAAACATATTTTTGTAGACTCTGCAGTTTCTCTGCTGCTAGTCTCTGTTTCATCAGCATTCTGGGAGTCTGGTCTCTGTTTCATCAGCTGTCTGGGTGTCTGGTCTCTGTTTCATCAGCTGTCTGGGTGTCTGGTCTCTGTTTCATCAGCTGTCTGGGTGTCTGGTCTCTGTTTCATCAGCTGTCTGGGTGGCTGGTCTCTGTTTCATCAGCTGTCTGGCTGGCTGGTCTCTGTTTCATCAGCTGTCTGGGTGGCTGGTCTCTGTTTCATCAGCTGTCTGGTCTCTGTTTCATCAGCTGTCTGGGTGGCTGGTCTCTGTTTCATCAGCATTCTGGGTGTCTGGTCTCTGTTTCATCAGCTGTCTGGTCTCTGTTTCATCAGCTGTCTGGGTGTCTGGTCTCTGTTTCATCAGCTGTCTGGCTGGCTGGTCTCTGTTTCATCAGCTGTCTGGCTGGCTGGTCTCTGTTTCATCAGCTGTCTGGTCTCTGTTTCATCAGCTGTCTGGGTGTCTGGTCTCTGTTTCATCAGCTGTCTGGCTGGCTGGTCTCTGTTTCATCAGCTGTCTGGGTGGCTGGTCTCTGTTTCATCAGCTGTCTGGTCTCTGTTTCATCAGCATTCTGGGTGTCTGGTCTCTGTTTCATCAGCTGTCTGGTCTCTGTTTCATCAGCTGTCTGGGTGTCTGGTCTCTGTTTCATCAGCTGTCTGGCTGGCTGGTCTCTGTTTCATCAGCTGTCTGGCTGGCTGGTCTCTGTTTCATCAGCTGTCTGGTCTCTGTTTCATCAGCTGTCTGGGTGTCTGGTCTCTGTTTCATCAGCTGTCTGGCTGGCTGGTCTCTGTTTCATCAGCTGTCTGGGTGGCTGGTCTCTGTTTCATCAGCTGTCTGGTCTCTGTTTCATCAGCATTCTGGGTGTCTGGTCTCTGTTTCATCAGCTGTCTGGCTGGCTGGTCTCTGTTTCATCAGCTGTCTGGTCTCTGTTTCATCAGCTGTCTGGGTGTCTGGTCTCTGTTTCATCAGCTGTCTGGCTGGCTGGTCTCTGTTTCATCAGCTGTCTGGGTGGCTGGTCTCTGTTTCATCAGCTGTCTGGTCTCTGTTTCATCAGCTGTCTGGGTGGCTGGTCTCTGTTTCATCAGCATTCTGGGTGTCTGGTCTCTGTTTCATCAGCTGTCTGGTCTCTGTTTCATCAGCTGTCTGGGTGTCTGGTCTCTGTTTCATCAGCTGTCTGGCTGGCTGGTCTCTGTTTCATCAGCTGTCTGGCTGGCTGGTCTCTGTTTCATCAGCTGTCTGGTCTCTGTTTCATCAGCTGTCTGGGTGTCTGGTCTCTGTTTCATCAGCTGTCTGGCTGGCTGGTCTCTGTTTCATCAGCTGTCTGGGTGGCTGGTCTCTGTTTCATCAGCTGTCTGGTCTCTGTTTCATCAGCATTCTGGGTGTCTGGTCTCTGTTTCATCAGCTGTCTGGCTGGCTGGTCTCTGTTTCATCAGCTGTCTGGTCTCTGTTTCATCAGCTGTCTGGGTGTCTGGTCTCTGTTTCATCAGCTGTCTGGGTGGCTGGTCTCTGTTCCATCAGCTGTCTGGGTGTCTGGTCTCTGTTTCATCAGCTGTCTAGTCTCTGTTTCATCAGTTGTCTGGGTGTCTGGTCTCTGCTTCATCAGCTGTCTGGGTGTCTGGTCTCTGTTTCATCAGCTGTCTGGTCTCTGTTTCATCAGCTGTCTGGCTGGCTGGTCTCTGTTTTATCAGCTGTCTGGGTATCTGGTCTCTGTTTCATCAGCTGTCTGGGTGGCTGGTCTCTGTTTTATCAGCTGTCTGGGTGGCTGGTCTCTGTTTTATCAGCTGTCTGGGTGTCTGGTCTCAGATCCCGCAAGTGAAGAAGCCGGATGTGGATGTCCTAGGCTGGCTTGGTTACACGTGGTCTGCGGTTGTGAGGCCGGTTGGACGTACTGCCAAATTCTCTAAAACGACATCTGAGGCGGTTTTAGGATAGATAAATGAACATTCAATTCTCTGGCAACAGCTCTGGTGGACATTCCTGCAGTCAGCATGCCAATTGCACGCTCCCTCAAAACTTGAGACATCTGTGGCGTTGTGACAAAACTGCACATGTTAGAGTGGCCTTTTATTGTCCCCAGCACAAGGTGCACCTATGTAATGACCATGCTGTTCAATCAGCTTCTTGATGTGCCACACCTGTCAGGTTGACAGAATATCTTGGCAAAGCAGAAATGCTCACTAACAGGGATGTTAACAAATTTGTGCACAACATTTGAGAGAAATACGCTTTTTGTGCGAATAGAAAATGTCTGGGATCTTTTATTTAATCTCATGAAACATGGGACCAACACTTTACGTGTTTCGTTTATAATGTTGTTCAGTGTAATTTGTTCTCCTTAAAATGATCCCCAGTATTGCATTGTGGGCTACATCGTTGAAAACGGAAGAATTTAACAACAACAACAAAAAATGATTTCCCAAAGTAGATTTCAAGTTTTTCTCTTTGAAAAGTGTTTCTTGTTCTCTTTGACTTTGTCAGAGCTTCTAAACTAAATACTAAAACCATATTTAGATTTAATATATATATATATATATATGTTACAGCACTTTGGTTTCACTAATAAATATGTTGAAATGTTCCGTCACTGTTATAACATTTTAACTGAACATCTCTCTTAATTCATTTGATACATGGAGGGATGTTTTCACATGTTTTCACATGTTTTCACATGTTTTCACATGTTTTCACATGCATCGGTGTGCTTTGATACTGTGACTGCTGTCATGTTGGTGTCCAGCAGTAGCAGACTTCCTCCAGTGTGGACAGTCTGTTAGGACAGTCTCCCTTACCTGTCAAACACAAACGGTGCTGTCCATCGCTACACGCACAGACACTCCCCTCTAGGGGTTAGAAGACCAACAGCTGGCCCCGACATGCAAGGTATGCAACACTAGGCCTACCCCTGATTGATTGGTTTGTCTTTAGGCAGCAGTCTTAGAACAGAACAAGTTATGCAACACTAGGCCTACCCCTGATTGATTGGTTTGTCTTTAGGCAGCAGTCTTAGAACAGAACAAGGTATGCAACACTAGGCCTACCCCTGATTGATTGGTTTGTCTATAGACAGCAGTCTTAGAACAGAACAAGTTATGCAACACTAGGCCTACCCCTGATTGATTGGTTTGTCTATAGGCAGCAGTCTTAGAACAGAACAAGTTATGCAACACTAGGCCTACCCCTGATTGATTGGTTTGTCTTTAGGCAGCAGTCTTAGAACAGAACAAGTTATGCAACACTAGGCCTACCCCTGATTGATTGGTTTGTCTTTAGGCAGCAGTCTTAGAACAGAACAAGTTATGCAACACTAGGCCTATCGCTGATTGATTGGTTTGTCTATAGGCAGCAGTCTTAGAACAGAACAAGTTATGCAACACTAGGCCTACCCCTGATTGATTGGTTTGTCTATAGGCAGCAGTCTTAGAACAGAACACACTGTAAAGAAGGTAGGTCATGATTTTAGTAAATACATCATTACAAGGGTTGCAAAATTACGGCAACTTTCAATCAATTTCCAGTTTTTTTTCTTCTCAGAAATCCTGGTTGGAGGATGACAGATTTCCTGCTTATTCCCTCCTGATTCCGGGATTCATCCAACCGGGATTTCGGGAAAACCAGGGAATTGATTTAAACCCTTACAGTGCCATTTGTTTGCAGGAACGACTACATGTCCTACTGATGGTGTCACGTTCCTGACCTGTTTTCTCTTATTTTTGTATGTTTAGTTGGTCAGGGCGTGAGTTGGGGTGGGCATTCTATGTTATGTGTTTCTATGTTGTTTAAATGGGTTGCCTGATATGGTTCTCAATTAGAGGCAGGTGTTTGACATTTCCTCTGATTGAGAACCATATTAAGGTAGGATGTTCTCACTGTTTGTTTGTGGGTGGTTGTCTTCCGTGTCTGTGTTTGTCGCGCTACACGGGACTGTTTCGGTTTGTGTAGTTGTAACGGCTGTCGTCTTCCTCTTCCTCGGACGAGGAGAGGAGAGAAGGATCGGTGGACCAATACGCAGCGAGGTATGATGACATAATGATTTATTGAAAGGACGAAGACGAACACGAAAAAACCCAGGACTTACATGCCACCCTGTTCCCTACATAGTGCACTACTTTAGACCAGAGCCCTATGGCACCCTATTCCCTACATAGTGCACTACTTTTGACCAGAGCCCTATGGCACCCTATTCCCTACATAGTGCACTACTTTTGACCAGAGCCCTATAGAACCCTATTCCCTATATAGTGCACTACTTTAGACCAGAGCCCTATGGAACCCTATTCCCTATATAGGGCACCACTTTTGACCAGAGCCCTGTTCCCTATATAGTACACTACTTTTGACCAGAGCCCTATAGTTGTGCACTATAAAGGGAATAGGGTGCCATTTAGGACGAAGAAAAACGACAACGTCGATAACAGTATCTGTTTAGATATGACAGTTTATCATTCAATTTCCTTCCTCCCAACGCCTTTGATTTGACACAACCTTGCAATCCCTTTTTGTGGTTCTGATGTTTGAATTTGGTGTCACGGCATGTTGATGTTGTAGAGAGGCTGGGAATCATAAGGTATTCAATGCTATTGTACCATTCCATCATGGGTTTGTAGAGTTGTTCTTAGGTCTCCTCGCGGTGGCCAGCGTCCTCAGGACGCACGTCTGAGGAAAGACAATGAGGTCCTCTCACCAAATGGAATGAGTTTGTGCTTTTTTTTAAATAAACACTAAAACCTTTATTGACATTTGACCAACAACAAAAAAAGACAATGTTTTAACCCTCAGGGCTAATAACCCGAATTACTTAAGGTCAGGGAGAACAAAAGGTGAAAGGGCAGAGGTTGCCGTTTTTGTTTGTCAACAACCACAAGGCACACCGAGAGAGGTCACAGGGGCATTCACTGTGCTGCAGCGGTTTCTGTAGCAACTGTAACCAAGGTAATGACCATCTGTCGTCCTCCCTGGGTGTGTTCTCTGTTCCATTGGCGTGTTCTAGACTCTCTGCCGTGTTCACTCACGCCAATGGAACAGAGTGTTCTAGACTCTCTGCCGTGTTCACTCACGCCAATGGAACAGAGTGTTCTAGACTCTCTGCCGTGTTCACTCACGCCAATGTAACAGAGTGTTCTAGACTCTCTCCCGTGTTCACTCACGCCAATGGAACAGAGTGTTCTAGACTCTCTCCCGTGTTCACTCACGCCAATGAAACAGAGTGTTCTAGAACACTCACGACGGTCTTTAAAAGGTATCCGAGGCTCACGCAGTAACACGACACTCGGAGGTATAAATCAGAAAGCAATCCTCTTATCTTGGACTCGTAGCTACCGGCTCCAGCAGTCAACCCAACTATGTCATGTGTGGGTCGGTCTCTGGGTTGAAACATAGACAAGTGTGAGTCTGAAAAGGCACCCTATTCACTACTTCTGACCAGAGCATTATTTGGTAATGAACTATATAGGGGATTGTTTCAGAAACATGCCCACGTCTTAGGAAAGTAGAAGCGATTGATATAAGTGCAGTGTGTTCTGGTTAGTGAACACAAGGGACACAGTCTAAATGTGTATTAGTATTGGTCCAGTCTACGTTAGATCTTCGGTCTGATGACCGTTTAGCGTCATTTCGAAAGACCCAGGTTACGTACCAAATGTTACCCATTTTTCCGATCTAGTGCCTTACTTTTACCCAAGGGCCAAAGGGAACACATCCCTTTCTGCTGAGTCCTGTTCACATCCAGTACAGCCCGATAAATGTTTTATAGGACTTGGCCTCGTCTCAGCGTATTCATTACTAATAAGTCTGAAATGGGAGAGACTAGGTACTTCGCCTGAGGCACTGGACTGGTTGTCTGCTCCCTGGCCGTTAACTGGCAAGGTCAGAGATGTTACCGCTATTGGACAGTGGTTCCCATGTAGCCTACCCCTTCACGTGCAACTTATCATTAGGCCTCTGGACTCACAAATCTTCTCAAGTACCCCCTGTGGAGAGACGTACACAATACATACCCCTGGGTGAGAAACACTGCTTTAAGGGGGGTCATGAGCTCCAGACCAGTACAGACCACTGCCCTCTCTGAGGAACCACTGTCCATTCCCTAAGGGCTCATACAGGCTACAGGCTAAAGTGGAGAGTTGAGAGAATAGAGATGAGAATATACAGACTAGAAGTGAGAGAAGAGGGACAATTGTTTTGCCCCAAATGGCACCCTATTCCCTAATAGTGCACTACTTTTGACTAGAGCCCTATGGCACCCTGTTCCCTATATAGTGCACTACTTTAGACCAGAGCCCTATGGGCCCTATAGTTGGACGTTATGTGGTCAAAAGTAATGGACTATAAAGGGAATAGGGGACCAATTGGTACGTTTCAGGAACAATATGGACGCCACAATATCAATCCACCCCCTACATCCTGCTTCCCTCCCAGAGGCTAGTAACATCTGACCAATCCACCCCCTACATCCTGCTTCCCTCCCAGAGGCTAGTAACATCTGACCAATCCACCCCCTACATCCTGCTTCCCTCCCAGAGGCTAGTAACATCTGACCAATCCACCCCCTACATCCTGCTTCCCTCCCATAGGCTAGTAAAATCTTACCAATCCACCCCCTACATCCTGCTTCCCTCCCATAGGCTAGTAAAATCTGACCAATCCACCCCCTACATCCTGCTTCCCTCCCAGAGGCTAGTAACATCTGACCAATCCACCCCCTACATCCTGCTTCCCTCCCAGAGGCTAGTAACATCTGACCAATCCACCCCCTACATCCTGCTTCCCTCCCAGAGGCTAGTAACATCTGACCAATCCACCCCCTACATCCTGCTTCCCTCCCAGAGGCTAGTAACATCTGACCAATCCACACCCTACATCCTGCTTCCCTCCCAGAGGCTAGTAAAATCTGACCAATCCACCCCCTACATCCTGCTTCCCTCCCAGAGGCTAGTAAAACCTGACCAATCCACCCCCTACATCCTGCTTCCCTCCCAGAGGCTAGTAAAACCTGACCAATCCACCCCCTACATCCTGCTTCCCTCCCAGATAGTAGTAACATCTGACCAATCCTCCCCCTACATCCTGCTTCCCTCCCAGAGGCTAGTAAAATCTGACCAATCCACCCCCTACATCCTGCTTCCTCCCTATAGGTCCTGGTCTCAAGTAGTGCACCCTATTCTCTATAGGTCCTGGTCTAAAGTAGTGCACCCTATTCCCTATAGGCCCTGGTCTAAAGTAGTGCACCCTATTCCCTATAGGTCCTGGTCTAAAGTAGTGCACCCTATTCCCTATAGGTCCTGGTCTAAAGTAGTGCACCCTATTCCCTATAGGTCCTGGTCTAAAGTAGTGCACCCTATTCCCTATAGGCCCTGGTCTAAAGTAGTAATAAAGGCCTTTTTAACTATAGAAAAAAGTGCCTTAGTCCTCCTTTTGATTAGATTTTCAGGTTGTTGATAAAACAGTAGTCATGATTATGGCTACTGTATGTGATATGCATATGTGAATCAATTGAAACACAGGTAATTGATATTTGGTCCATTCAATTGAATGTAGTCAGATTTTTTTTTCTTCTCCCTTTCAGCCCACAATCTTTGGGACATTGACCAATGAGAAGCCAATATATGACAACAAAAGGGTGAGTCATTTCCTCCTTAACTTCAATCTGATTGGCTGTGGTTAAACACGGTACTTTCTGATTGGCTGTGATAAAACGGCGGACTTCCTTCCCATCGGCCCGTGGTTACAGGTACAACACTCAAAGTCACATTAATTCAGATATATTCAATTATCGTATTTTAATTTCATATTTTCTTGTACCTGTGTGCTCTCTCTTGAAAGAACAAAAGACCAATCAGAGAAATGCATCCAAAGATAAGGAACAATATCAACAGTTTAGTAATATTTGGTATGCAAGGAAAATAAACACAAAAGTCTCCCTTCCAACTCATTCCCCCTCAGTCCCCATCCAACCGCCTCAACTAAAGTAAAAAAGGTAACAATAAAATTAATTACGAGGCTATATACAGGGGGTACTGGTACCGGGTCAATGTGGAGGGGCTATATACAGGGGGTACTGGTACCGGGTCAATGTGGAGGCTATATACAGGGGGGTACTGGTACCGGGTCAATGTGGAGGCTATATACAGGGGGTACTGGTACCGGGTCAATGTGGAGGCTATATACAGGGGGTACTGGTACCGGGTCAATGTGGAGGCTATATACAGGGGGGTACTGGTACCGGGTCAATGTGGAGGCTATATACAGGGGGTACTGGTACCGGGTCAATGTGGAGGGGCTATATACAGGGGGGTACTGGTACCGGGTCAATGTGGAGGCTATATACAGGGGGTACTGGTACCGGGTCAATGTGGAGGGGCTATATACAGGGGGGTACTGGTACCGGGTCAATGTGGAGGGGCTATATACAGGGGTACTGGTACCGGGTCAATGTGGAGGGGCTATATACAGGGGGGTACTGGTACCGGGTCAATGTGGAGGCTATATACAGGGGGGTACTGGTACCGGGTCAATGTGGAGGCTATATACAGGGGGTACTGGTACCGGGTCAATGTGGAGGCTATATACAGGGGGTACTGGTACCGGGTCAATGTGGAGGCTATATACAGGGGGTACTGGTACCGGGTCAATGTGGAGGCTATATACAGGGGGGTACTGGTACCGGGTCAATGTAGAGGCTATATACAGGGGGTACTGGTACCGGGTCAATGTGGAGGGGCTATATACAGGGGGGTACTGGTACCGGGTCAATGTGGAGGCTATATACAGGGGGGTGCTGGTACCGGGTCAATGTGGAGGGGCTATATACAGGGGGTACTGGCACCGGGTCAATGTGGAGGGGCTATATACAGGGGGGTACTGGTACCGGGTCAATGTGGAGGGGCTAT
This sequence comes from Salvelinus alpinus, assembly GCF_045679555.1. Classification (NCBI taxonomy): domain Eukaryota; kingdom Metazoa; phylum Chordata; class Actinopteri; order Salmoniformes; family Salmonidae; genus Salvelinus; species Salvelinus alpinus. The sequence continues at coordinate 101,256,295 of NC_092090.1, forward strand.
ATACAGGGGTACTGGTACCGGGTCAATGTGGAGGGGCTATATACAGGGGGGTACTGGTACCGGGTCAATGTGGAGGCTATATACAGGGGGGTACTGGTACCGGGTCAATGTGGAGGGGCTATATACAGGGGGTACTGGTACCGGGTCAATGTGGAGGGGCTATATACAGGGGGGTACTGGTACCGGGTCAATGTGGAGGGGCTATATACAGGGGGTACTGGTACCGGGTCAATGTGGAGGGGCTATATACAGGGGGTACTGGTACCGGGTCAATGTGGAGGGGCTATATACAGGGGGGTACTGGTACCGGGTCAATGTGGAGGGGCTATATACAGGGGGTACTGGTACCGGGTCAATGTGGAGGGGCTATATACAGGGGGGTACTGGTACCGGGTCAATGTGGAGGCTATATACAGGGGGTACTGGTACCGGGTCAATGTGGAGGGGCTATATACAGGGGGTACTGGTACCGGGTCAATGTGGAGGCTATATACAGGGGTACTGGTACCGGGTCAATGTGGAGGCTATATACAGGGGGGTACTGGTACCGGGTCAATGTGGAGGCTATATACAGGGGTACTGGTACCGGGTCAATGTGGAGGCTATATACAGGGGTACTGGTACCGGGTCAATGTGCGGAGGGTATATACAGGGGGGTACTGGTACCGGGTCAATGTGGAGGCTATATACAGGGGGGTACTGGTACCGGGTCAATGTGGAGGCTATATACAGGGGGGTACTGGTACCGGGTCAATGTGGAGGCTATATACAGGGGGGTACTGGTACCGGGTCAATGTGGAGGCTATATACAGGGGTACTGGTACCGGGTCAATGTGGAGGCTATATACAGGGGTACTGGTACCGGGTCAATGTGCGGAGGGTATATACAGGGGGGTACTGGTACCGGGTCAATGTGGAGGCTATATACAGGGGGGTACTGGTACCGGGTCAATGTGGAGGCTATATACAGGGGGGTACTGGTACCGGGTCAATGTGGAGGCTATATACAGGGGTACTGGTACCGGGTCAATGTGCGGAGGCTATATACAGGGGGGTACTGGTACCGGGTCAATGTGGAGGCTATATACAGGGGTACTGGTACCGGGTCAATGTGGAGGCTATATACAGGGGGGTACTGGTACCGGGTCAATGTGGAGGCTATATACAGGGGGGTACTGGTACCGGGTCAATGTGGAGGCTATATACAGGGGGGTACTGGTACCGGGTCAATGTGGAGGCTATATACAGGGGTACTGGTACCGGGTCAATGTGCGGAGGGTATATACAAGGGTACTGGTACAGAGTCAATGTGCGGGGGGACAGGTTAGTAGAGGTAATCTGTACATGTAGGTAGGGGTAAAGTGACTGTGCATAGATAGTAAACAGTGAGTAGCAAGAGGGGGGGGGGGGCAATGCAAATAGTCTGGGTGGCCATTTGATTAATTGTTCAGCAGTCTTATGGCTTGGGGGTAGAAGCTGTTAAGGAGCCTTTTGGACCTAGACTTGGCGCTCCGGTACCGCTTGCCATGCGGTAGCAGAGAGAGCAGTCTATGACTGGGGTGGCTGGAGTCTTTGACGATTTTCTGGACCTTCCTCTGACACCGCTTTTACTGACAAACTGAAAGATGCAATTGAAGGAGAGGATAGAAGTCCCCTGTTTTTTTTCTTGTTGTTCATTATCCTAACGACAAGTCATAGGAGGTCACGCGTGTCCCATTCTTTACAACAGAAGTGAAATCTGCCTGGATTTCAGTCAGTGTGTCCTTATGTGTGAAGTCACATACCCGGGGATTATGTTAATAACATATGCCAGACCAACTATAGGCTAGCTGCTCTTTCTGCTCTCTCTTGTAGGGACCGCCAGAGTGTTAGAGGGGAGGAGGCATGACATGAGTCCCAGATGGCACCATATTTCCTGTATAGTGCACTATACAAGAGAATAGGATACCATTTGGGACGCAGCCCCCGGAGCGAGAGCCAGAGGAGAGGTCACGGGCACATGATAGTAGTGCACTATTAAGGGGATGGGGGGGCTATTTGGGATACAGTCCCAGTGTTCCATCCACAGCCAGAGGAAGCACGGGCACATGATAGTAGTGCACTATTAAGGGAATGGGGGGGGCTATTTGGGATGCAGTCCCAGTGTTCCATCCACAGCCAGAGGAAGCACGGGCACATGATAGTAGTGCACTATTAAGGGAATGGGGGGGGCTATTTGGGATGCAGTCCCAGTGTTCCATCCACAGCCAGAGGAAGCACGGGCACATGACATCACTGCTTGAGGCTTAACTCCAATGAGCTGTTGGGGCTTTGTGGATTCATTTCATCACAAAGAGTACTCAAATCCTAATTGATTATTTGGGATTTCTTTCTTCTCTTGCTATTGTTCTCCCCGTCAGTAAAGCTAGCCACGCTCACCTAGCTGTGTCTGATCTGGCTGTGTGAAATTTTTTTACTTTTTTTTTAATTTCACCTTTATTTAACCAGGTAGGCTAGTTGAGAACAAGTTCTCATTTGCAACTGCGACCTGGCCAAGATAAAGCATAGCAGTGTGAACAGACAACACAGAGTTACACATGGAGTAAACAATAAACAAGTCAAAACATGGTAGAAAAAAAAGAGAATCTATATACAATGTGTGCAAAAGGCATGAGGTAGGCAATAAATCGAATAATTACAATTTAGCAGATTAACACTGGAGTGATAAATCATCAGATGATCATGTGCAAGAAGAGATACTGGTGTGCAAAAGAGCAGAAAAGTAAATAAATAAAAGCAGTATGGGGGGTGAGGTAGGTAAATTGGGTGGGTAGTTTACAGATGGACTATGTACAGCTGCAGCGATCGGTTAGCTGCTCGGATAGCAGATTTTTAAAGTTGTTGAGGGAGATAAAAGTCTCCAACTTCAGAGATTTTTGCAATTCGTTCCAGTCGCAGGCAGCAGAGAACTGGAAGGAAAGGCGTCCAAATGAGGTTTTGGCTTTAGGGATGATCAGTGAGATACACCTGCTGGAGCGCGTGTTGCGGGTGGGTGTAGCCATCGTGACCAGTGAACTGAGATAAGGCGGCACTTTACCTAGCATAGCCTTGTAGATGACCTGGAGCCAGTGGGTCTGACGACGAACATGTAGCGAGGGCCAGCCGACTAGGGCATACAGGTCGCAGTGGTGGGTCGTATAAGGTGCTTTAGTAACAAAACGAATGGCACTGTGATAAACTGCATCCAGTTTGCTGAGTAGAGTATTGGAAGCTATTTTGTAGATGACATCGCCGAAGTCGAGGATCGGTAGGATAGTCAGTTTTACTAGGGTAAGTTTGGCGGCGTGAGTGAAGGAGGCTTTGTTGCGGAATAGAAAGCCGATTCTTGCTTTGATTTTGGATTGGAGATGTTTGATATGAGTCTGGAAGGAGAGTTTGCAGTCTAGCCAGACACCTAGGTACTTATAGATGTCCACATATTCTAGGTCGGAACCGTCCAGGGTGGTGATGCTAGTCGGGCGTGCGGGTGCAGGCAGCGAACGGTTGAAAAGCATGCATTTGGTTTTACTAGCGTTTAAGAGCAGTTGGAGGCCACGGAAGGAGTGTTGTATGGCATTGAAGCTCGTTTGGAGGTTAGATAGCACAGTGTCCAAGGAAGGGCCGGAAGTATATAGAATGGTGTCGTCTGCGTAGAGGTGGATCAGGGAATCGCCCGCAGCAAGAGCAACATCATTGATGTATACAGAGAAAAGAGTCGGCCCGAGAATTGAACCCTGTGGTACCCCCATAGAGACTGCCAGAGGACCGGACAACATGCCCTCCGATTTGACACACTGAACTCTGTCTGCAAAGTAGTTGGTGAACCAGGCAAGGCAGTCATTAGAAAAACCGAGGCTACTGAGTCTGCCGATAAGAATATGGTGATTGACAGAGTCGAAAGCCTTGGCCAGGTCGATGAAGACGGCTGCACAGTAATGTCTTTTATCGATGGCGGTTATGATATCGTTTAGTACCTTGAGCGTGGCTGAGGTGCACCCATGACCGGCTCGGAAACCGGATTGCACAGCGGAGAAGGTACGGTGGGATTGAGATGGGATGGTCAGTGATCTGTTTGTTGACTTGGCTTTCGAAGACCTTAGATAGGCAGGGCAGGATGGATATAGGTCTGTAACAGTTTGGGTCCAGGGTGTCTCCCCCTTTGAAGAGGGGGATGACCGCGGCAGCTTTCCAATCCTTGGGGATCTCAGATGATACGAAGGAGAGGTTGAACAGGCTGGTGATAGGGGGTGCGACAATGGCGGCGGACAGTTTCAGAAATAGGGGGTCCAGATTGTCAAGCCCAGCTGATTTGTATGGGTCCAGGTTTTCCAGCTCTTTCAGAACATCTGCTATCTGGATTTGGGTAAAGGAGAAGCTGGGGAGGCTTGGGCGAGTAGCAGCGGGGGGGGCGGGGCTGTTGGCCAAGGTTGGAGTCGCCAGGAGGAAGGCATGGCCAGCCATTGAGAAATGCTTGTTGAAGTCTTCGATTATCACGGATTTATCGGTGGTGACCGTGTTACCTAGCCTCAGTGCAGTGGGCAGCTGGGAGGAGGTGCTCTTGTTCTCCATGGACTTTACAGTATCCCAGAACTTTTTGGAGTTAGAGCTACAGGATGCAAATTTCTGCTTGAAAAAGCTGGCCTTTGCTTTCCTGACTGACTGCGTGTATTGGTTCCTGACTTCCCTGAACAGTTGCATATCGCGGGGGCTCTTCGATGCTATTGCAGTTCGCCACAGGATGTTTTTGTGCTGGTCGAGGGCAGTCAGGTCTGGAGTGAACCAAGGGCTATATCTGTTCTTGGTTCTGCATTTTTTTTGTTCAGTTCATATGCAAAGCTCACGGTATGAACAAAGATAATAACACTACATGGGTTTTCTATTGCACTTTTTAAGGGCCCAAAGATGCTTGAGTGTCATAAAAAAACACATCTATCATCATACAACATTTGAAATTTAACACAGGAGCCTGCTGAGGGGAAGACGGCTCATAATAATGGCTGGAATGGAGTAAACGGAACGGCATCAAACACTCTGACACTCTGTGTTCTGATTCCATTCCCTTAACTCCATTCCAGACATTACTATGAACTGTCCTCCCCTCAGCAGCCTCCACTGAATTGTAATCATCAGAAATATTCACTGTATGTGGTGCATTGTACGATCGTCGCGTCTATAGTAGGTTTTAAGCCAGCAATGCCATGTTAAAGTGAGGTTTTCCCCTCCTCATTTCTCTGTGAATACTCTATATTACTCAATTCCCTAAATGGCCAGCAGATGGCGCCACAATCCGCTCCCTAGTTTTCTTGTTGGAAGGTTGGATAAAAATGTTGCATTCTCCCATAGAGATTCTCCAAGAAGACATTTAAGCAATTCCACGAAGTTGATTACATATCAGAAGTGCTTTCTGTTTGAAAATCCGAAAAAATTGCTGATGTAAAGTAAAAGTAATATTTTGTCTGATGTCTTTTACAATTACATTTACATTTACATTTAAGTCATTTAGCAGACGCTCTTTTCCAGAGCGACTTACAAATTGGTGCATTCACCTTATGATATCCAGTGGAACAACCACTTTACAATAGTGCATCTAACTCTTTTAAGGGGGAGGGGGGGGTTAGGAGGGTTACTTTATCCTATCCTAGGTATTCCTTAAAGAGGTGGGGTTTCAGGTGTCTCCGGAAGGTGGTGATTGACTCCGCTGACCTGGCGTCGTGAGGGAGTTTGTTCCACCATTGGGGTGCCAGAGCAGCGAACAGTTTTGACTGGGCTGAGCGGGAACTGTACTTCCTCAGAGGTAGGGAGGCGAGCAGGCCAGAGGTGGATGAACGCAGTGCCCTTGTTTGGGTGTAGGGCCTGATCAGAGCCTGAAGGTACGGAGGTGCCGTTCCCCTCACAGCTCCGTAGGCAAGCACCATGGTCTTGTAGCGGATGCGAGCTTCAACTGGAAGCCAGTGGAGAGAGCGGAGGAGCGGGGTGACGTGAGAGAACTTGGGAAGGTTGAACACCAGACGGGCTGCGGCGTTCTGGATGAGTTGTAGGGGTTTAATGGCACAGGCAGGGAGCCCAGCCAGCAGCGAGTTGCAGTAATCCAGACGGGAGATGACAAGTGCCTGGATTAGGACCTGCGCCGCTTCCTGTGTGAGGCAGGGTCGTACTCTGCGAATGTTGTAGAGCATGAACCTACAGGAACGGGTCACCGCCTTGATGTGAGTTGAGAACGACAGGGTGTTGTCCAGGATCACGCCAAGGTTCTTAGCGCTCTGGGAGGAGGACACAATGGAGTTGTCAACCGTGATGGCGAGATCATGGAACGGGCAGTCCTTCCCCGGGAGGAAGAGCAGCTCCGTCTTGCCGAGGTTCAGCTTGAGGTGGTGATCCGTCATCCACACTGATATGTCTGCCAGACATGCAGAGATGCGATTCGCCACCTGGTTATCAGAGGGGGGAAAGGAGAAGATTAATTGTGTGTCGTCTGCATAGCAATGATAGGAGAGGCCATGTGAGGATATGACAGAGCCAAGTGACTTGGTGTATAGCGAGAATAGGAGAGGGCCTAGAACAGAGCCCTGGGGGACACCAGTGGTGAGAGCACGTGGTGCGGAGACAGATTCTCGCCACGCCACCTGGTAGGAGCGACCTGTCAGGTAGGACGCAATCCAAGCGTGGGCCGCGCCGGAGATGCCCAGCTCGGAGAGGGTGGAGAGGAGGATCTGATGGTTCACAGTATCAAAGGCAGCCGATAGGTCTAGAAGGATGAGAGCAGAGGAGAGAGAGTTAGCTTTAGCAGTGCGGAGCGCCTCCGTGACACAGAGAAGAGCTGTCTCAGTTGAATGACTAGTCTTGAAACCTGACTGATTTGGATCAAGAAGGTCATTCTGAGAGAGATAGCAGGAGAGCTGGCCAAGGACGGCACGTTCAAGAGTTTTGGAGAGAAAAGAAAGAAGGGATACTGGTCTGTAGTTGTTGACATCGGAGGGATCGAGTGTAGGTTTTTTCAGAAGGGGTGCAACTCTCGCTCTCTTGAAGACGGAAGGGACGTAGCCAGCGGTCAAGGATGAGTTGATGAGCGAGGTGAGGTAAGGGAGAAGGTCTCCGGAAATGTTCTGGAGAAGAGAGGAGGGGATAGGGTCAAGCGGGCAGGTTGTTGGGCGGCCGGCCGTCACAAGACGCGAGATTTCATCTGGAGAGAGAGGGGAGAAAGAGGTCAAAGCACAGGGTAGGGCAGTGTGAGCAGAACCAGCGGTGTCGTTTGACTTAGCAAACGAGGATCGGATGTCGTCGACCTTCTTTTCAAAATGGTTGACGAAGTCATCCGCAGAGAGGGAGGAGGGGGGAGGAGGGGGAGGAGGATTCAGGAGGGAGGAGAAGGTGGCAAAGAGCTTCCTAGGGTTAGAGGCAGATGCTTGGAATTTAGAGTGGTAGAAAGTGGCTTTAGCAGCAGAGACAGAAGAGGAGAATGTAGAGAGGAGGGAGTGAAAGGATGCCAGGTCCGCAGGGAGGCGAGTTTTCCTCCATTTCCGCTCGGCTGCCCGGAGCCCTGTTCTGTGAGCTCGCAGTGAGTCGTCGAGCCACGGAGCAGGAGGGGAGGACCGAGCCGGCCTGGAGGATAGGGGACATAGAGAGTCAAAGGATGCAGAAAGGGAGGAGAGGAGGGTTGAGGAGGCAGAATCAGGAGATAGGTTGGAGAAGGTTTGAGCAGAGGGAAGAGATGATAGGATGGAAGAGGAGAGAGTAGCGGGGGAGAGAGAGCGAAGGTTGGGACGGCGCGATACCATCCGAGTAGGGGCAGTGTGGGAAGTGTTAGATGAGAGCGAGAGGGAAAAGGATACAAGGTAGTGGTCGGAGACTTGGAGGGGAGTTGCAGTGAGATTAGTGGAAGAACAGCATCTAGTAAAGATGAGGTCAAGCGTATTGCCTGCCTTGTGAGTAGGGGGGGAAGGTGAGAGGGTGAGGTCAAAAGAGGAGAGGAGTGGAAAGAAGGAGGCAGAGAGGAATGAGTCAAAGGTAGACGTGGGGAGGTTAAAGTCACCCAGAACTGTGAGAGGTGAGCCATCCTCAGGAAAGGAACTTATCAGGGCGTCAAGCTCATTGATGAACTCTCCAAGGGAACCTGGAGGGCGATAAATGATAAGGATGTTAAGCTTGAAAGGGCTGGTAACTGTGACAGCATGGAATTCAAAGGAGGCGATAGACAGATGGGTCAGGGGAGAAAGAGAGAATGTCCACTTGGGAGAGATGAGGATCCCAGTGCCACCGCCCCGCTGACCAGAAGCTCTCGGGGTGTGCGAGAACACGTGGGCAGACGAGGCGAGAGCAGTAGGAGTAGCAGTGTTGTCAGTGGTAATCCATGTTTCCGTCAGTGCCAAGAAGTCGAGGGACTGGAGGGACGCATAGGCTGAGATGAACTCTGCCTTGTTGGCCGCAGATCGGCAGTTCCAAAGGCTGCCGGAGACCTGGAACTCCACGTGGGTCGTGCGCGCTGGAACCACCAGGTTAGAATGGCAGCGGCCACTCGGTGTGAAGCGTTTGTATGGTCTGTGCAGAGAGGAGAGAAGAGGGATAGACAGACACATAGTTGACAGGCTACAGAAGAGGCTACGCTAATGCAAAGGAGATTAGAATGACAAGTGGACTACACGTCTCGAATGTTCAGGAAGTTAAGCTTACGTTGCAAAAATAAAATAAAATCTTATTGACTAAAATGATATAGTACTGCTGGCGGTGAAGTAGGCTGGCTAGCAGTGGCTGCGTTGTTGACTTTGTTTGAACGTGTAGCTGGCTAGGTAACCTCTAACTGGCTAGGTAACCTCGACAATTTCTCAAAACTAAACAATTATCTTGGATACAAGGACAGCAAAGACAACTATGTAGCTAGCTACAATGTGTAATGTGAGTTTCTACAGTGCTGCTATTCGGTAGAAGTTGGCTAGCTAGCAGTGTTAGCTAGCAGTGTTGACTAGGTAGGAGACGGCAGCGCAGCCCGGCGGACGAAAATAGCTGGCTAGTTAACCGAATAATTACTCTAACCAACTCTAAGCTACACAATTATCTTAGATACAAAGATAGCAAAGACAACTATGTAGCCAGCTAACACTACACTAATCAAGTCGTTCCGTTGTAATGCAATCGTTTCTCCAGTGCTGCTATGCTGCTATGCTGCTATTCGGTGGCTAGCTGGCTAGCTAGCTAGCAGTGTTGACTACGTTACGTTACGTTCGGACGAAAATAGCTGGCTAGCGAACCTCAATAACTACACAATAACTACACAATTATCTTTGATACAAAGACGGCTATGTAGCTAGCTAAGATCAAACAAATCAAACCGTTGTACTGTAATGAAAATAAAAATGGTAAAACTACCTGTGGAGCGAAGCGGAATTGCGACTGCACGCTCCAAACCGGAAGTACCCATGTACAATGAAGGAAAGCTAATTACATGGGGGCTAACAGGCTAATATTTCATTATTGTTGAAAGAGAAACAGAAGAAAATGGACAGAATTAGGATTACAGATCATAAAGTCTCATTCAAAGTGAAAAATACAGCATGTACTCATTGGAGATCTATCTGTTCTATGTACCGAACTGTGACGCAAAACTGAAATCTAGCCACTCTCTCGTATCTTAGCAACAGTAGCTAGCTAGATACATTCGTTTTTAGCTAAAATGCAGTGGTACGTGCTTTCAGTTTTGAGCGAATGCTGCCATCAATCCACAGTTTCTGGTTAGGGAAGGTTTTAATAGTCACAGTGGGTACAACATCTCCTATACACTTCCTGATAAACTCGTTCACCGAGTCAGTGTATACATCAATGTTGTTATCTGAGGCTTTTGTCTTCTGACTCGTGGGGTGACAGAAGTGTGTGTGTGTGTGTGTGTGTGTGTGTGTGTGTGTGTGTGTGTGTGTGTGTGTGTGTGTGTGTGTGTGTGTGTGTGTGTGTGTGTGTGTGTGTGTGTGTGTGTGTGTGTGTGTGTGTGTGTGTGTGTGTGTGTGTGTGTGTTTGGCCGTGTGTATCTGAGTAGATGTTTTTTGTTTTGACTGAAATGGCAAGTACACTTCTTGGTCTGGAAAGCATCAGAACTCAATGAACACAGTCGTTCAACTCTTCAACAGGGGAACGTACTCATCCTTCTACCCTGAACGGTTTGGATTTATATCAGGATCACCATCATCTGCCTGGAAATCAGACACTTCCTGGAGAGTTTGGTCACCACTCCCCAAAGCCACGCAGACGCAGGCCTCCTCAGAACTGGCGAAGGACGTGTGGTCTTTGTGTACATCCCAAATTTCCTTCAATCACACACACCGAGACAAAGTGAGGATTGACGTCAGAAGAACACCGTAATGTTCCTCCCCCTCTCAACGCCGTCTCAGACGAAAACAAGGACTGTCATCGGGGCGTTTGCTAAATGGTTTTGGTGCTAAATGTTCTGTGTCAGTGAGGGGGGAAATCTGCCTGGAAATCAAACACTTCCTGGAGAGTTTAGTCACCACTCCCCAAAGCCACACAGACACAGGCCTCCTCAGAACTGATGAAGGACATGATGAAAGGGTCTCCATTCTTCATTACCAAGATGGCGTAGCAGTCGGACGAGTCTTTGTTTTGTCCTGTCCCGTGTAAATAGTCTTCGTATTTTTCGTATACATTTCGTATATATTTTAATTTCACTTTCCATCTAGGAACTGAATATACATTCCTACATTCCGCCTCACCCAATGTGGTACGGACCTGCTATTTTTTTATACTTTAGAACCGTAACCCCAATCAGAAGCTAGCCAGATAACTAGCTACTAGCTAGTAGTCAGTTAGCCACTGCTGCGGTCTTCACCCTCAACTCGGACACAGCCAGCTTCAATACCGGGCCAATACCTGCCAGTCTGCAAGCGCGATATCAACCCAGAGCATATAGGACTGCTTTTTCTCTACCACATCACCGGATTCCTGACGCAAGCTCTGGACAATTACACCGTATCATCACAGCTAGCTAGCTGCAACCGAGTGGCTACTACTGGCTAACACCTCTGTCCCGAAGCAAGCACCAGTTAGCCTTGAGCCAGCCTCGAGCTAGGCCCATCTGCCGGCTAGCTGAAGAGGTCTACCAGCGAATTCTTGGGCTACAATACCAGCTACAAGCTAATTTAGCCATTTTTTTGCCGCTGCTAGTAGCTTTTACCTTCTGCACAGACACCAGCCCTGTTATTAGCCTGGATATTACTCACCAATTTACCAGCATCGGACTGTCTCTCGACAACAACGCCGGATTCCTGCCGTAATCCCTGAGCCACTGCTTCTGATCCTCACAGCTAGCTTGCGGCTAGCGCAGCTAGCGCCACTGCCACGAAGCTAGCACCAGTTAGCAAACACAATTCTACAATTCACAACCTCTCTTTCGCCATCGCCATCTGGCTTGGATTCTCTGTCGACACGACCACGTCTGAGCAGACCCCCTCCGTCTGAGCAGACCACCCCCCGGGCTACTAACTTTAAACGACGCGTGCTAGCTTAGTGGAGGCCTCCCTGCTCCATCTACGGCTGCCCCCTGGACACTATGATCACTTGGCTACATAGCTGATGCATGCTTGACTGTCCATTAATTCTCCATTCTGTTTATTTATGTTTTATCTGTCGGCTCTGTGCTTTAACTCAGGATCTGTGTGTAGTTAATCCGACCCTCTCTGCCTAGTCGTCGCCATTTTTACCTGTTGTTGCTGTGTTAGACTAGCACCCTGTTATTGCTGCTGTTATCTTACCTGTTGTTTTAGCTAGCTCTCCCAATCAAGACCTGCAATCACTTTATGCCTTATTGTATGTCTCTCTCAAACATCAATATGCCTTGCATACTGTTGTTCAGGCTAGTTATCATTGTTTTGGTTTGCAATGGACCCTGTAGTTCCACTCTCCGTACCTCTGATACCTCCTTGGTCCCACCCCCCACACATGCGGTGACCTCACCCATTGAGACCAGCATGTCCAGAGATACAACCTCTCTTATCATCACCCAGTGCCTGGGCTTGCCCCCGCTGTACCCACGCCCCACCATACCCCTGTCTGCACATTATGCCCAGAATCTATTCTACCACGCCCATAAATCTGCTCCTTTTATTCTTTGTCCCCAACGCTCTAGGTGACCAGTTTTGATAGCCTTTAGCCGCACCCTCATCCTACTACTCCTCTGTTCCTCGGGTGATGTGGAGGTAAACCCAGGCCCTGCATGTCCCCAGTCACCCTCATTTGTTGACTTCTGTGATCGAAAAAGCCTTGGCCTCATGCATGTCAACATCAGAAGCCTCCTCCCTAAGTTTACCTTACTCACCGCTTTAGCACACTCTGCCAACCCTGATGTCCTTGCCGTGTCCGAATCCTGGCTTAGGAAGGCCACCAAAAATTCTGAGATTTCCATACCCAACTATAACACTTTCCGTCAAGATAGAACTGCCAAAGGGGGAGGAGTTGCAATCTACTGCAGAGATAGCCTGCAAAGTTCTGTCATACTTTCCAGGTCTATGCCCAAACAGTTCGAACTTCTAATTTTAAAAATTAATCTCTCCAGAAATAAGTCTCTCACTGTTGCCGCCTGCTACCGACCCCCCTCAGCTCCCAGCTGTGCCCTGGACACCATCTGTGAATTGATCGCTCCCCATCTAGCTTCAGAGTTTGTTCTGTTAGGTGACCTAAACTGGGATATGCTTAACACCCCGGCAGTCCTACAATCCAAGCTTGATGCCCTCAATCTCACACAAATCATCAAGGAACCCACCAGGTACAACCCTAAATCCGTAAACATGGGCACCCTAATAGACATTATCCTGACCAACCTGCCCTCCAAATACACCTCTGCTGTCTTCAATCAAGATCTCAGCGATCACTGCCTCATTGCCTGTATCCGCCACGGGTCCGCGGTCAAACGACCACCCCTCATCACTGTCAAACGCTCCCTAAAACACTTCTGCGAGCAGGCCTTTCTAATCGACCTGGCCCGGGTACCCTGGAAGGATATTGACCTCATCCCGTCAGTTGAGGATGCCTGGTCATTCGTTAAATGTTACTTCCTGACCATATTAGACAAGCATGCTCCTTTCAAAAAATGCAGAACCAAGAACAGATATAGCCCTTGGTTCACTCCAGACCTGACTGCCCTCGACCAGCACAAAAACATCCTGTGGCGAACTGCAATAGCATCGAAGAGCCCCCGCGATATGCAACTGTTCAGGGAAGTCAGGAACCAATACACGCAGTCAGTCAGGAAAGCAAAGGCCAGCTTTTTCAAGCAGAAATTTGCATCCTGTAGCTCTAATTCCAAAAAGTTCTGGGATACTGTAAAGTCCATGGAGAACAAGAGCACCTCCTCCCAGCTGCCCACTGCACTGAGGCTAGGTAACTCGGTCACCACCGATAAATCCGTGATAATCGAAGACTTCAACAAGCATTTCTCAATGGCTGGCCATGCCTTCCTCCTGGCGACTCCAACCTTGGCCAACAGCCCCGCCCCCCCCGCTGCTACTCGCCCAAGCCTCCCCAGCTTCTCCTTTACCCAAATCCAGATAGCAGATGTTCTGAAAGAGCTGGAAAACCTGGACCCATACAAATCAGCTGGGCTTGACAATCTGGACCCCCTATTTCTGAAACTGTCCGCCGCCATTGTCGCACCCCCTATCACCAGCCTGTTCAACCTCTCCTTCGTATCATCTGAGATCCCCAAGGATTGGAAAGCTGCCGCGGTCATCCCCCTCTTCAAAGGGGGAGACACCCTGGACCCAAACTGTTACAGACCTATATCCATCCTGCCCTGCCTATCTAAGGTCTTCGAAAGCCAAGTCAACAAACAGATCACTGACCATCCCATCTGAATCCCACCGTACCTTCTCCGCTGTGCAATCCGGTTTCCGAGCCGGTCACGGGTGCACCTCAGCCACGCTCAAGGTACTAAACGATATCATAACCGCCATCGATAAAAGACATTACTGTGCAGCCGTCTTCATCGACCTGGCCAAGGCTTTCGACTCTGTCAATCACCATATTCTTATCGGCAGACTCAGTAGCCTCGGTTTTTCTAATGACTGCCTTGCCTGGTTCACCAACTACTTTGCAGACAGAGTTCAGTGTGTCAAATCGGAGGGCATGTTGTCCGGTCCTCTGGCAGTCTCTATGGGGGTACCACAGGGTTCAATTCTCGGGCCGACTCTTTTCTCTGTATACATCAATGATGTTGCTCTTGCTGCGGGCGATTCCCTGATCCACCTCTACGCAGACGACACCATTCTATATACTTCCGGCCCTTCCTTGGACACTGTGCTATCTAACCTCCAAACGAGCTTCAATGCCATACAACACTCCTTCCGTGGCCTCCAACTGCTCTTAAACGCTAGTAAAACCAAATGCATGCTTTTCAACCGTTCGCTGCCTGCACCCGCACGCCCGACTAGCATCACCACCCTGGACGGTTCCGACCTAGAATATGTGGACATCTATAAGTACCTAGGTGTCTGGCTAGACTGCAAACTCTCCTTCCAGACTCATATCAAACATCTCCAATCCAAAATCAAAGCAAGAATCGGCTTTCTATTCCGCAACAAAGCCTCCTTCACTCACGCCGCCAAACTTACCCTAGTAAAACTGACTATCCTACCGATCCTCGACTTCGGCGATGTCATCTACAAAATAGCTTCCAATACTCTACTCAGCAAACTGGATGCAGTTTATCACAGTGCCATTCGTTTTGTTACTAAAGCACCTTATACGACCCACCACTGCGACCTGTATGCCCTAGTCGGCTGGCCCTCGCTACATGTTCGTCGTCAGACCCACTGGCTCCAGGTCATCTACAAGGCTATGCTAGGTAAAGTGCCGCCTTATCTCAGTTCACTGGTCACGATGGCTACACCCAACCGCAGCACGCGCTCCAGCAGGTGTATCTCACTGATCATCCCTAAAGCCAAAACCTCATTTGGACGCCTTTCCTTCCAGTTCTCTGCTGCCTGCGACTGGAACGAATTGCAAAAATCTCTGAAGTTGGAGACTTTTATCTCCCTCAACAACTTTAAAAATCTGCTATCCGAGCAGCTAACCGATCGCTGCAGCTGTACATAGTCCATCTGTAAACTACCCACCCAATTTACCTACCTCACCCCCCATACTGCTTTTATTTATTTACTTTTCTGCTCTTTTGCACACCAGTATCTCTTCTTGCACATGATCATCTGATGATTTATCACTCCAGTGTTAATCTGCTAAATTGTAATTATTCGATTTATTGCCTACCTCATGCCTTTTGCACACATTGTATATAGATTCTCTTTTTTTTCTACCATGTTATTGACTTGTTTATTGTTTACTCCATGTGTAACTCTGTGTTGTCTGTTCACACTGCTATGCTTTATCTTGGCCAGGTCGCAGTTGCAAATGAGAACTTGTTCTCAACTAGCCTACCTGGTTAAATAAAGGTGAAAAAAAATAAAAATAAAAATAAATTACAACATGCAAAACATGTCATCTAAATGGGAAGTTATGATCAAATAAAATTGGATTTGATTTGATTCATGAGCCAAAACCCAATGATCTGGGTTATGTAAACAGACCTTCAACAAAATCATAGAGATCCTGTTAAATTACTATTATTATTACTATTATTACTATTACTATTATTATTATTATTATTAATACTATTATTATTAATATTATCATTATTACTATGATTGTTATTCTTATTTTCATTGTTATTATTACTACTATTATTGGTGGTATTATTATTGTTATTGTTATTATTATTGTTATTGTTATTATTATTGTTATTACTATTATTATTGTTATTACTTTTGTTATTGTTATTATTGCTATTATTATTGTTATTATTATTACTATTATTATTATTATTATAATATTGTATTCTAGTCCCAGAATGGTTGTGATGTAACAGTGGCTTTCATGACGCCAACACAAATGCACGAATATCCACTTCTAAGGTCTTCAGATGCCCTTGCGTCTTCGCAGAGTGGTTTATATTTTCATCCAAGGATGTCAGGAGGTCAAGAGGTCAGGAGAGATGATCTTTTTGAGATAGACGACTGGGATTGCACAATAGAGGAAGTGGTTCGCTTCACTGAGTTGAGGGGTGGGGGGTGGGGTGGGAGGTTGGTAACTGTTGGATAAGACAGAACATTTCTGCTGCATTTCTTCTGACTTTGTCCACTTGGTATTGTAGGAATGTGAGATCAAAGAAGTAGCCTATACGATCCATTCCAGGGATATTCCACTCCTGGTTTTCATCCTCTTCCTCTAAAGGAGATACTAGTTCAGACCTGGGACACCAGGCGACTGGAATGAACTACTGTTTCCGCCCCCCCAGGACCAGAATTGGGCAGTCCTAAATTCTATTCAGTCTGGCCGTACCATTCCACAGATTGTGTTCAGTGTCAGAATTATTTGAACGGACATTCCCCTGTCGAGGCTTCTACACCTGCATTGCCATGTTCTGTTATAATCTCCACCCGGCACAGCCAGAAGAGGACTGGCCACCCCTCATAGCCTGGTTCCTCTCTAGGTTTCTTCCTAGGTTTTGGCCTTGTGTGTGTGTGTGTGTGTGTGTGTGTGTGTGTGTGTGTGTGTGTGTGTGTGTGTGTGTGTGTGTGTGTGTGTGTGTGTGTGTGTGTGTGTGTGTGTGTGTGTGTGTGTGTGTGTGTGTGTGTGTGTGTGTGTGTGTGTGTGTGTAGTGTTGTTTATTCTGCACCTCAACATGGGAGAGCTGGCATATCGTTCTGGAAGTTTGCATTGTGTATATTTGTGGCTCGATGCAAGCGACCACATCCCCTCCAGACTGTGTATTTTACTGCAGGCTGTGTACTTTACTGCAGGGCTGTATACTTTACTGCAGAGCTGTGTAGAAACAGGGCAGAATACTTTACTGCAGGGCTGTATACTTTACTGCAGGGCTGTGTACTTTACTGCAGGGCGGTGTACTTTACTGCAGGGCTGTGTACTTTACTGCAGGGCTGTATACTTTACTGCAGGGCTGTATACTTTACTGCAGGGCTGTGTAGAATTTACTGCAGGGCTGTGTACTTTACTGCAGGGCTGTGTACTTTACTGCAGGGCTGTATACTTTACTGCAGGGCTGTATACTTTACTGCAGGGCTGTATACTTTACTGCAGGGCTGTATACTTTACTGCAGGGCTGTATACTTTACTGCAGGGCTGTGTACTTTACTGCAGGGCTGTATACTTTACTGCAGGGCTGTATACTTTACTGCAGGGCTGTATACTTTACTGCAGGGCTGTATACTTTACTGCAGGGCTGTATACTTTACTGCAGGGCTGTGTAGAAGCAGGGCTGTGTACTTTAATTAAGGACAAATTGAAATGTGCTCCGAGTTCATAGTTCTCGATTTCCTTCAATCACACACACCGAGACAAAGTGATGATTGACGTCAGAAGAACACCGTAATGTTCCTCCCCCTCTCAACGCCGTCTCAGACGAAAACAAGGGCTGTCATCGGGGCGTTTGCTAAATGGTTTTGGTGCTAAATGTTCTGTGTCAGTGAGGGGGGAAATCTGCCTGGAAATCAAACACTTCCTGGAGAGTTTAGTCACCACTCCCCAAAGCCACACAGACACAGGCCTCCTCAGAACTGATGAAGGACGTGTGGTCTTTGTGTACATCCCAAAATGTCCCCTATCCCCTATATAGTGCACTATATACTGCAGTACTCTCTCTCTATGTGGACTAAACAGACCGTTATGGAACTAAAGATGGATTAACCTATTTTCTGGAAGAGACAAACACCCCCACCCCTTACCCTGTCTTGGTCACAAGCTCCGTAAATAGCAGCCCCTTTGTGGCGTGCTTAGACAGCCTGGGATCCATATGCAGGTTAGTGCGTACGTAGGCTTTCTGTACGTGGCCTCCAGATTGCAGGCCTGCCTAAAACCAGAGTAATGCAGCTGGTGTTTCGGCGGTTATGGGACAGCCTAGCTGTGTGGAGGAGAAGTTGCTTTTTGTTTTCTTGAGTGTCAATAACCCTTGAAATTGTTTGATTCCTTTGTGGTGTGATGTGACTTGTTGATTCAATAAAGTATTTCAAGTTAGTTTTGGGGGTTTTACTGTCCTTGTGGGGACCAGAAGTCAACGATTGTGGGGACATTTCACCACAGCAAACACAAGAAAACATGCCTTCAACCGAAATGTGTCTTCCACATTTACCTCAGCCAGAGAGGTGCGGCGGGGGGGCTGCCTTAAATCGACATCCACGTCTTCGGCACCTGGGGAACAGTGGGTTAACTGCCTTGCTCAGGGGCAGAATGACAGATTTCTACCTTGTCAACTCGGGGATTCGATCCAGCAACCTTACGGTTATAGCAGTAGTAGTAGTAGTAGTAGTAGTAGTAGTAGTAGTAGTAGTAGTAGTAGTAGTAGTAGCAGAGCAGTAGTAGTAGTACTAGTAGTAGCAGTAGCAGTAGTAGTAGTAGTAGTAGTAGTAGTAGTAGTAGTAACAGTAGTAGTAGTAGTAGTAGCAGTAGTAGTAACAGTAGTAGTAGTAGTAACAGTAGTAGTAGTAGTAGTAGTAGCAGTAGTAGTAGTAGTAGTAGTAGTAGTAGTAGTAACAGTAGTAGTAGCAGTAGCAGTAGTAGTAGTAACAGTAGTAGTAGTAGCAGTAGTAACAGTAGTAGTAGCAGTAGCAGTAGTAGTATCAGTAGTAGTAGTAGTAGCAGTAGTAGTAGTAGTAGCAGTAGTAACAGTACTAGTAGCAGTAGCAGTAGTAGTAGTAGTACCAGTAGTAGCAGTAGTAGTACCAGTAGTACCAGTAGTAGTACCAGTAGTAGCAGTAGTAGTAGCAGTAGTAGTAGTACCAGTAGTAGCAGTAGTAGTAGCAGCAGCAGTAGTAGTACGAGTAGTAGTAGCACCAGTAGTAGCAGTAGTAGTAGCAGTAGCAGTAGTAGTAGCAGTAGTACCAGTAGTAGCAGTAGCAGTAGCAGTAGTAGTAGCAGTAGTAGTAGCAGTAGTAGTAGCAGTAGCAGTAGTAGTAGTAGCAGTAGTAGTAGTAGTAGTAGTAGTAGCAGTAGTAGTAGCAGTAGTAGTAGCAGTAGTAGTAGTAGTAGCAGCAGTAGTAGTAGTAGCAGTAGTAGTAGTACCAGTAGTAGCAGTAGTAGTAGCAGTAGTAATGAGGGAGGAAGGGAACAGCTCAGTACATAACAGAACATGTCCAGAATCCTCCCAAAATGGGCCAAACCTGACCTTTCAATTCCCCTCACCCCAGAGCTTCTCGCATAGAAGGAGATTCTATTTTCATGCCTATGGCGTCACTACTCACTCACTGACTGCATGCATACCATCACAAGACTCTGGAAAACATTGATGACTGTTACTGAGTCAACTTTGCTGGATAAATACATTTAAAATGAATAGAATTTAGCGTCGCTCCAACAAGGGACATGGGAGAGGTTTGATGATTCCCCATGAATACGAACCCATTCATTATTATATTGTAGCACTTCCTAAAGGGAGTATCTAATAAATGTCATTGCGAGGGAATAGCTTCTTGTGTTTCTCTGAGAATGAATGCATTCTAAGCCTTTATGAATGAACAAGGCTCATTTGAAAAACAGATATCAATCTCAATGTGACTTCCTTGTTTAAAAATAAAGGAGAAATACCTCAAAATAATAAGTACAGGAGTGGACTTCCTGTGAAGGGATCTATTCAAGGGATTACAGTTCAATCTTTAATAACTGGAGGCATATTTACATGCCTGTATTCAGGAAGCCAAGGGAAGCCAGGCTTCCCCTAAATATATGACCAATAAAAAATTAATAATAATAAAATAATTTATCTTTCGTCTGTCTCCGTGTTTTCATAATGTTCAGTAAATTTGCAAGTTGCTGAATCTCACCGGAGAAATCATCAGAGCGAGGGAAACAGAGCCCCTCTGTGTGTCAGTGTGTGTAGCCCATGTATCTGATTCTGTCTGGACCTAAAAGAGTATAACATGTTGCCGCTGTAACATTTGATTGATTGACGCCAGCAAGCATTTGGCCTCCCTTGATAATATTATAATTGTATTATAAAATAATTAGCCAATCAGTGTTGAGCTGAGCTCAACTGTGGCTTGTCCAGGTGCAGCAAAACACCCCCAGGGAGGCCAGTCTGCATTTGGCTTCACACCAAACAAATCACTCCTAAGCAAAACGTCATTTTCAGAAAAACTTGTCCGTTTCTGGGCTGCTCGTGTTGATGTCCTGCTAGCTTGCTAAATTGGCCCTTTCCTAAGCCATGGATGGAGATTGGAGATTGGGATTTGGACTTGTGGTTTTGACTTAATTCTCTGTACAGGCCAATGATAATGATGGCGATTCTGATCTAACCATAAATTGATATGTTGTGCCATTGGCCTGAGTTGATTGAAATTCAATACGTAGCTTAGTAGACTCATGTTAGCTAGCTAGCTAGCTAGCAAATTTAGCTGGTTCATTGTTGCCCATGTGAGGAAGTTAGGCTAGTTAGCATTTTAGCTAGGTAGCCTATGACAACAAAAACAAAAGTGTACTGTGTGACAGAGCTATAGACTGTTTTGCCAACATGAACGAGAGGAGGACGGCTTTGGCATTCAACTAGTCTACAACTAGGGAGAGTAAAAAAATATGTTTTAATTGCATGCGCACACACATACACACAGAAATCAGTCCCATGGACAGCCACATGATATTTAGCAACATCGATTGGACTAAATTGTTTTTGGTATCTCTGTTTGTTTTCAGTGTATTAAACTAAGCATATATAACCTTGTTGATTTGATGATGTTTAAGTGTAAATGGTGCAGGAATAGCAGAGGCAGAGCTCCTGTTGTCTTTGTTCTGACTTGCAGTAACTCTGTGGTTGTAAATCACTAGTTGTTTAGTAAACTGTTGAAAACATGAACTTGCTTGACCATGCTGGGGGTATGCTGTCACGTTCTGACCTTAGTTTATTTTTTATGTCTTTGTGTTAGTTTGGTCAGAGCGTGAGTTGGGGTGGGTAGTCTATGTTCTTTTTTCTATGTTATATTTCTGTGTTTGGCCTGGTATGGTTCTCAATCAGAGGCAGCTGTCGATCGTTGTCTCTGATTGAGAATCATACTTAGGTAGCCTGTTTTCCCCCATTTTGGTTGTGGGTAGTTATTTTCTGTGTAGTGTCTGTTCACCTCGTAGTACTGTTTCGGTTTCTCATCGTTTGTTATTTTTGTGTAGTGTTGAGTTTTCTATTAAAATTATGACGAACACTTACCACGCTGCATTTTGGTCCTCTTCTCCTGCACCAGACGAGAATCGTTACAGTTACATACAGTATTTGCTTAGTGGACTTCACCAGACAGATGTTGCTCTCCGGTTTTGTGATGAAACAAACGTATTGTGTAGTTTAATATATTCCGCCTCTGACTTGTCTTTTCGTTGTCACGGGCCTTATTGTATATGACGCTGGCTTGTGAACGAATGGGTTGCAGAGCAAACAACACAAATATCACTACATAGGTTGTAACATAACACTGGCTCAGCTCAGTGATTTTACCCCGCTACTGTTTACACATACAGTATGTTCACAGGTAATGCAGTGAGGAAGGTAAGGATGATAAACAAAGGCTTGATTTAAAAAAAAAAAAAAGATCCAATATTTCTGCAACGGTCCTATTAAATATACATTGTCTTGAATCACCCCATACAATCACAACATCCTGTTATTTAAATTTCTCTTACTTTCAGCAGCCATCATTCTCAGGTCAGGAGTTCAGGGTTGAGCTTTAGGTTAAAGCATGTTCAACATTTACTGAAGCTACGACTTCAGGAACACTGTAGGTTTCTATACTAGATCTCTTGTTTAGAATGTATATTCCTATCAAGCAATTTCCTGAGAGGAAAATCTGTATTTTTTTCACTCCATTCCAAACATTCTGTATTCCGTATCCAGCCATTTAGCCCAGAGGGGAGGTCTCCGTATCCAGCCATTTAGCCCAGAGAGGAGGTCTCCGTATCCAGCCATTTAGCCCAGAGGGGAGGTCTCCGTATCCAGCCATTTAGCCCAGAGAGGAGGTCTCCGTATCCAGCCATTTAGACCAGAGGGGAGGTCTCCGTATCCAGCCTTTTAGCCCAGAGAGGAGGTCTCCGTATCCAGCCATTTAGCCCAGAGAGGAGGTCTCCGTATCCAGCCATTTAGCCCAGAGAGGAGGTCTCCGTATCCAGCCATTTAGCTCACAGAGAAGGTCTCCGTATCCAGCCATTTAGCTCACAGAGGAGGTCTCCGTATCCAGCCTTTTAGCCCAGAGAGGAGGTCTCCGTATCCAGCCATTTAGCCCAGAGAGGAGGTCTCCGTATCCAGCCATTTAGCCCAGAGAGGAGGTCTCCGTATCCAGCCATTTAGCCCAGAGAGGAGGTCTCCGTATCCAGCCATTTAGCCCAGAGAGGAGGTCTCCGTATCCAGCCATTTAGCCCAGAGGGGAGGTCTCCGTATCCAGCCTTTTAGCCCAGAGAGGAGGTCTCCGTATCCAGCCATTTAGCCCAGAGAGGAGGTCTCCGTATCCAGCCATTTAGCCCAGAGAGGAGGTCTCCGTATCCAGCCATTTAGCCCGGAGAGGAGGTCTCCGTATCCAGCCTTTTAGCCCAGAGAGGACTTCTCCGTATCCAGCCTGTTAGCCCAGAGAGCAGGTCTCCTTATCCAGCCATTTAGCCCAGAGAGGAGGTCTCCGTATCCAGCCATTTAGCCCAGAGAGGAGGTCTCCGTATCCAGCCATTTAGCCCAGAGGGGAGGTCTCCGTATCCAGCCATTTAGCCCTGAGAAGAGGTCTCCGTATCCAGCCATTTAGCCCAGAGGGGAGGTCTCCGTCTCCAGCCATTTAGCCCAGAGGGGAGGTCTCCGTATCCAGCCTTTTAGCCCAGAGAGGAGGTCTCCGTATCCAGCCTTTTAGCCCAGAGAGGAGGTCTCCGTATCCAGCCATTTAGCCCAGAGAGGAGGTCTCCGTATCCAGCCATTTAGCCCAGAGGGGAGGTCTCCGTATCCAGCCATTTAGCCCAGAGGGGAGGTCTCCGTATCCAGCCATTTAGCTCAGAGGGGAGGTCTCCTTATCCAGCCATTTAGCCCAGAGAGGAGGTCTCCGTATCCAGCCATTTAGCCCAGAGAGGAGGTCTCCGTATCCAGCCATTTAGCTCAGAGGGGAGGTCTCCTTATCCAGCCATTTAGCCCAGAGGGGAGGTCTCCGTATCCAGCCATTTAGCCCAGAGAGGAGGTCTCCGTATCCAGCCATTTAGCCCAGAGAGGAGGTCTCCGTATCCAGCCATTTAGCCCAGAGAGGAGGTCTCCGTATCCAGCCATTTAGCCCAGAGAGGAGGTCTCCGTATCCAGCCATTTAGCCCAGAGAGGAGGTCTCCGTATCCAGCCATTTAGCCCAGAGAGGAGGTCTCCGTATCCAGCCATTTAGCCCAGAGAGGAGGTCTCCGTATCCAGCCATTTAGCCCAGAGAGGAGGTCTCCGTATCCAGCCATTTAGCCCAGAGAGGAGGTCTCTGTATCCAGCCATTTAGCCCCGAGAGGAGGTCTCCGTATCCAGCCATTTAGCCCAGAGGGGAGGTCTCCGTATCCAGCCATTTAGCCCAGAGAGGAGGTCTCCATATCCAGCCTTTTAGCCTAGAGAGGAGGTCTCTGTATCCAGCCATTTAGCCCAGAGGGGAGGTCTCCGTATCCAGCCATTTAGCCCAGAGAGTGGGTCTCCGTATCCAGCCATTTAGCCCAGAGAGGAGGTCTCCGTATCCAGCCATTTAGCCCAGAGGGGAGGTCTCCGTATCCAGCCATTTAGCCCTATGGAATGGAAGTTGATAACAGAACTCATGGTTTTGGAATACTCTCAGAAATTATGTCTCAGAATAGGAGGGAGACGTAAATCAATTTCACATCTTTTTAAAGAACACATTTTCTCCATGCACATCGTGGTGAGCTAGGGTTATTTTTAATGTTGGAGTTAGGAGCTAGGGTTAGGAGCTAGGGTTAGTTTTAGGGTTAGAAGCTAGGGTTAGGAGCTAGGGTTAGTTTTAGGGTTAGAAGCTAGGGTTAGTTTTAGGGTTAGGAGTTAGGGTTAGGAGCTGTGTGTGTGTGTGTGTGTGTGTGTGTGTGTGTGTGTGTGTGTGTGTGTGTGTGTGTGTGTGTGTGTGTGTGTGTGTGTGTGTGTGTGTGTGTGTGTGTGTGTGTGTGTGTGTGTGTGTGTGTGTGTGTGTGTGTGTGTGTGTGTGTGTGTGTGTGTGTGTGTGTGTGTGTGTGTGTGTGTGTGTGAGAGAGCGAGAGAGCTGGGCTCATCAGGACCTCTTTCAGTTTCTGAGGTTTCCAGGGTTAGGGTCAATACAATTTAAATTCAGGAAATAGACCAAAATTCCAATTCTCTTCAATGCTTTTCAATTAGGATTTTTTTTTTATTAGAATTTGGTTTACTTTCGTAATTGATTGGAATTTGAACGGAATTGACCCTACCCTGATGCTATTATTTGGCAGACAAAATGACGGATGTTTACAAACGGTGCCAATCACTTTGTATCCCTCTTGTTATTTTTACAGGGCTCTAAAATGTAAATGCATGTTTACAGTAGCTCCTAAAAAATACATTCAAAGTTCAAAACAGTTGGTCCCTGGGGTTCCTGTAAACACCAGCCCAGCCACAGCCAAGAACATACTTGTGTTCCAAATGGCACCATATTCCCTATATAGTGCACTACAGTTCAACACTTTTGACCAGGACCCATAGGGCACTGGTTAAAAGTCATGCACTATGTAGGGAATAGGGTGCCATTTGGAACTCGAAACAGAACAGAACAGACAGAAGTGACTCTTAGGGCAAGCTGTTGACCGTTTCTTCTCATCTCTCAGGCTCGCTTTCTTCTCAGCCTCAGACGAACTTCCTTGTTTCCACGCCAACCACCACAACCGATGTTTCCACGCCAACCACCACCATGTCTGTTGTTTTTCTTCTCTCTCCCAGTCTTCCCATGAATCTTGGTTGACCATAGGAGTTGAGCTGAGGGGAACAGTCTTGACCATAGGAGTTGAGCTGAGGGGAACAGTGTTGACCACAGGAGTTGAGCTGAGGGAAACAATGTTGACCATAGGAGTTGAGCTGAGGGGAACAGTGTTGACCACAGGAGTTGAGCTGAGGGAAACAATGTTGACCATAGGAGTTGAGCTGAGGGAAACAATGTTGACCATAGGAGTTGAGCTGAGGGGAACAGTGTTGACCACAGGAGTTGAGCTGAGGGGAACAGTGTTGACCATAGGAGTTGAGCTGAGGGGAACAGTGTTGACCCCAGGAGTTGAGCTGAGGGGAACAGTGTTGACCACAGGAGTTGAGCTGAGGGGAACAGTGTTGACCATAGGAGTTGAGCTGAGGGGAACAGTATTGACCATAGGAGTTGAGCTGAGGGGAACAGTGTTGACCATAGGAGTTGAGCTGAGGGGAACAGTGTTGACCATAGGAGTTGAGCTGAGGGGAACAGTGTTGACCATAGGAGTTGAGCTGAGGGGAACAGTGTTGACCACAGGAGTTGAGCTGAGGGAAACAATGTTGACCATAGGAGTTGAGCTGAGGGGAACAGTGTTGACCATAGGAGTTGAGCTGAGGGGAACAGTGTTGACCATAGGAGTTGAGCTGAGGGCAACAGTGTTGACCATAGGAGTTGAGCTGAGGGGAACAGTGTTGACCATAGGAGTTGAGCTGAGGGGAACAGTGTTGACCATAGGAGTTGAGCTGAGGGGAACAGTGTTGACCATAGGAGTTGAGCTGAGGGGAACAGTGTTGACCATAGGAGTTGAGCTGAGGGGAACAGTGTTGACCATAGGAGTTGAGCTGAGGGGAACAGTGTTGACCATTAGGAGTTGAGCTGAGGGGAACAGTGTTGACCATAGGAGTTGAGCTGAGGGGAACAGTGTTGACATTAGGAGTTGAGCTGAGGGGAACAGTGTTGACCATAGGAGTTGAGCTGAGGGAAACAGTGTTGACCATAGGAGTTGAGCTGAGGGGAACAGTGTTGACCACAGGAGTTGAGCTGAGGGGAACAGTGTTGACCATAGGAATTGAACTGAGGGGAACAGTGTTGACCACAGGAGTTGAGCTGAGGGGAACAGTGTTGACCATAGGAGTTGAGCTGAGGGGAACAGTATTGACCATAGGAGTTGAGCTGAGGGGAACAGTGTTGACCATAGGAGTTGAGCTGAGGGGAACAGTATTGACCATAGGAGTTGAGCTGAGGGGAACAGTGTTGACCACAGGAGTTGAGCTGAGGGGAACAGTGTTGACCATAGGAGTTGAGCTGAGGGGAACAGTGCTGACCATAGGAGTTGAGCTGAGGGGATCAGTGTTGACCATAGGAGTTGGGCTGAGGGGAACAGTGTTGACCATAGGAGTTGAGCTGAGGGGAACAGTGTTGACCATAGGAGTTAGGCTGAGGGGAACAGTGTTGCCCATAGGAGTTGAGCTGAGGGGAACAGTGTTGACCATAGGAGTTGAGCTGAGGGGAACAGTGTTGACCATAGGAGTTGAGCTGAGGGGAACAGTGTTGACCATAGGAGTTGAGCTGAGGGGAACAGTGTTGACCATAGGAGTTGGGCTGAGGGGAACAGTGTTGACCATAGGAGTTGAGCTGAGGGGAACAGTGTTGACCATAGGAGTTGAGCTGAGGGGAACAGTGTTGACCATAGGAGTTGGGCTGAGGGGAACAGTGTTGACCATAGGAGTTGAGCTGAGGGGAACAGTGTTGACCATAGGAGTTGAGCTGAGGGGAACAGTGTTGACCATAGGAGTTGGGCTGAGGGGAACAGTGTTGACCATAGGAGTTGAGCTGAGGGGAACAGTGTTGACCATAGGAGTTGGGCTGAGGGGAACAGTGTTGACCATAGGAGTTGAGCTGAGGGGAACAGTGTTGACCATAGGAGTTGAGCTGAGGGGAACAGTGTTGGCCATAGGAGTTGGGCTGAGGGGAACAGTGTTGACCATAGGAGTTGAGCTGAGGGGAACAGTGTTGACCATAGGAGTTGAACTGAGGGGAACAGTGTTGACCATAGGAGTTGAGCTGAGGGCAACAGTGTTGACCATAGGAGTTGAGCTGAGGGGAACAGTGTTGACCATAGGAGTTGAGCTGAGGGGAGCAGTGTTGACCATAGGAGTTGAGCTGAGGGCAACAGTGTTGACCATAGGAGTTGAGCTGAGGGGGACATTGTTGACCATAGGAGTTGAGCTGAGGGAAACAGTAGTGTTCACTGAGAGATGTACTTTATGCTTTGAATTCATTTCAAAGGAGTGGGTGGTTGTTTTGGCACTGTCTCTGTTTCTCGCTTTCTCTCTCCCTCTCTCTCTCTCTCTCTCTGAGTGGATGGACTGAGTTCTCCCACGATGCCATAGCCATGCCCCACAGCAGTGATGTGACAAGGGGACACAGATGGATGGTGGCACAGTGCTGGCCTGGCTTCAGAGTGCCGAGCAGAGTGAGAAGTCTCTGTTCCAAATGACTGACTGCTGTCTGTTACATAGTCTCACAATGATGTTACATAGTCTCACAATGATGTTACATAGTCTCACAATGATGTTACATAGTCTCACAATGATGTTACATAGTCTCACAATGATGTTACATAGTCTCACAATGATGTTACATAGTCTCACAATGATGTTACATAGTCTCACAATGATGTTACATAGTCTCACAATGATGTTACATAGTCTCACAATGATGTTACATAGTCTCACAATGATGTTACATAGTCTCACAATGATGTTACATAGTCTCACAATGATGTTACATAGTCTTACAATGACGTAACAGAGTTCAATAGACATCCTTCCATCTTATTTATTTATTTGAGTGGAGGCACTAAGGGCCCGTTTCAGAGAGGTTGGGATGGGGGGGATGAGAGGAGAATGGGATGGGGGGGGATGAGAGGAGAATGGGATGGGGGGATGAGAGGTTGGGATAGGGGGATGAGAGGAGGTAGAGAGGTTGGGATGGGGGATGAGAGGAGGTAGAGAGGTAGGGATGAGAGGAGGTAGAGAGGTAGGGATGGGGGGATGAGAGGAGGTAGAGAGGTTGGGATGGGGGGATGAGATGAGGTAGAGAGGTTGGGATGAGAGGAGGTAGAGAAGTAGGGATGGGGGGATGAGAGGAGGTAGAGAGATTGGGATGAGAGGAGGTAGAGAGGTAGGGATGGGGGGATGAGAGGAGAATGGGATGGGGGGGATGAGAGGAGAATGGGATGGGGGGGATGAGAGGAAAATGGGATGGGGGGGGATGAGAGGTTGGGATAGGGGGATGAGAGGAGGTAGAGAGGTTGGGATGGGGGATGAGAGGAGGTAGAGAGGTAGGGATGAGAGGAGGTAGAGAGGTAGGGATGGGGGGATGAGAGGAGGTAGAGAGGTTGGGATGGGGGGATGAGATGAGGTAGAGAGGTTGGGATGAGAGGAGGTAGAGAAGTAGGGATGGGGGGATGAGAGGAGGTAGAGAGATTGGGATGAGAGGAGGTAGAGAGGTAGGGATGGGGGGATGAGAGGAGAATGGGATGGGGGGGATGAGAGGAGAATGGGATGGGGGGGATGAGAGGAAAATGGGATGGGGGGGGGTGAGAGGTTGGGATAGGGGGATGAGAGGAGGTAGAGAGGTTGGGATGGGGGATGAGAGGAGGTAGAGAGGTAGGGATGAGAGGAGGTAGAGAGGTAGGGATGGGGGGATGAGAGGAGGTAGAGAGGTTGGGATGGGGGGATGAGATGAGGTAGAGAGGTTGGGATGAGAGGAGGTAGAGAAGTAGGGATGGGGGATGAGAGGAGGTAGAGAGATTGGGATGAGAGGAGGTAGAGAGGTAGGGATGGGGGGATGAGAGGAGGTAGAGAGGGTGGGATGGGGGGATGAGAGGAGGTAGAGAGGTTGGGATGGGGGGATGGGGGGATGAAAGGAGGTAGAGAGGGTGCCCAGCTGGTCAGCTGTGATTATGTAAACAGATTAGAGGTTGGTTTTAAGGCAGCACAGTGGTGACCACATTCTGTTGTTTTCTCTTGCATAGTTCCAGTGATGTACCACTGAGTGACTGTACCACTGAGTGACTGTACCACTGAGTGACTGTACCACTGAGTGACTGTACCACTGAGTGACTGTACCACTGAGTGACTGACAATAGCATGTCACTACTACTGGGACACTTCACTAGTCAGCTGGCACAACGGACAGCTGCGGTCATCTCTGGATGGATGGGGGACACACACAAACAGCTGACTCTGAGGCAAAAGGATGTTTGACCACTGTCTGGTATAGAGATCCCTAGGATACTGTTGTTAATGCTTCTATTCATACACACTGAGTGGACAACATTTACATTTACATTTAAGTCATTTAGCAGACGCTCTTATCCAGAGCGACTTACAAATTGGTGCATTCACCTTATGATATCCAGTGGAACAACCACTTTACAATAGTGCATCTAACTCTTTTAGGGGGGGGGGGGGGGACTTTGGTAGTTACTCCTACAAAACATTAGGAACGCCTCTTTCCATGACATAGACTGACCAGGTGAAAGATATGATCCCTTATTGATGTCCCCTGTTAAATACACTCCAAATCAGTGCAGATGAAGGGGAAGAGACGGGTTAAAGAAGGATTTTTAAGCCTTGAGACAATTGAGACAAATTGTGTATGTGTGCTATTCAGAGGGTGAATGGACAAGACTAAAGATTGTAGTGTCTGAACGGGGTATGTTAGTAGGTGCCAGGCGCACCGGTTTGAAAATGTCAAGAACTGCAACGCTGCTGGGTTTTTCACGGTCAACAGTTTCCTGTGTGTATCAAGAATGGTCCACCACCCAAAGGACATCCAGCCAACGGCAGGCTAGTGGTCGAAAATGGGTCATTGATGAAAGAGGACAAAGGGAGGCTGACACACATTGCGCAGATCAACAGACGGACTACAGTTAGTCAAACTGACATTCCTGTACAACATTGATGCCCAAAGACCCATCAAATAATACACAACTTGTTGTACCTTGACAAGAACGGAGTATGGCAGCCCGGCGACCTTACAGACTTCCACAAACTGTGGTTGCAGTGGGCTAAGGAACGAAAAAACACTGGACACTGGAGAACAGGAAAAACATTGATCTGATCTGAGGATTCCCCGGTTGCTGCCGTTTCACACTGATGGGTGGACTAGGGAAGAAACCACGAGTACATACATCCATCATGCCGTGCGTCAACATTGCAGGCTAGTGGTGCTGGTGGGATGATGTCCCTTGATAATAGTGGAGCAATGTTTGACTGCCACAGAATATCTAAACATCATAGCCAATCAGGTGCATCCCTTCATGTCAGCAGTGCATTAATCTGTCAGTCGTTTTTTTCAGCAGGATAATGCCCCATGCCACAAGGGTAGGATTGTCCAGGAATGGTTCCACGAACATGGCAGTTAATTCAGCTGCAGTGGCCTGCCCAGACACCAGATCTCAATCTAATGGAGTATCTGTGGGGATGAGATGGAACGAGCTATTTGGAGTAGAGATCCACTACCAGCCAACTTGACACAACTGTGTGAAGTATTGGAGTCAACATGGGCCAGCATCCCTGTGGAGTCAACATGGGCCAGCATCCCTGTGGAGTCAACATGGGCCAGCATCCCTGTGGAGTCAACATGGGCCAGCATCCCTGTGGAGTCAACATGGACCAGCATCCCTGTGGAGTCAACATGGACCAGCATCCCTGTGGAGTCAACATGGGGCCAGCATCCCTGTGGAGTCAACATGGGCCAGCATCCCTGTGGAGTCAACATGGACCAGCATCCATGTGGAGTCAACATGGACCAGCATCCCTGTGGAGTCAACATGGGCCAGCATCCCTGTGGAGTCAACATGGGCCAGCATCCCTGTGGAGTCAACATGGACCAGCATCCCTGTGGAGTCAACATGGGCCAGCATCCCTGTGGAGTCAACATGGGCCAGCATCCCTGTGGAGTCAACATGGGCCAGCATCCCTGTGGAATGCTTTCTGGACACCTTGTATAATCCATTCCTCGACGATTTGAAGCTGTTCTGAGGGCAAACAGGGTTGCAACTCAATATTAGGAAGGCATTCCTAATGTTTGTACACTCAGTGTATGTGTATATATATATACTGTATATATATACCACAAGTATTTTTAATCGGATTAAATGTCAGGAATTGTGAAAAACTGAGATTAAATGTAATTGGCTAAGGTGTATGTAAACTTCCGACTTCAACTGTATATACAGTGGGGAGAACAAGTATTTGATACACTGCCGATTTTGCAGGTTTTCCTACTTACAAAGCATGTAGAGGTCTGTAATTTTTTATCATAGGTACACTTCAACTGTGAGAGACGGAATCTAAAACAAAAATCCAGAAAATCACATTGCATGATTTTTAAGTAATTAATTAACATTAACTGTGGAGCCTTGATGCAACTGGTCTGGGAGAGTAATTAGGGAAGTGTGTGAGAGTGGTAGAGGGAGAGGAGGGATGGGGTGACTCGCGGAAGAGGGGAGGAGAGGAGGGAAGGGGTGGCTCGCGGAAGAGGGAAGGAGAGGAGGGAAGGGGTGGCTCGCGGAAGAGGGGAGGAGAGGAGGGAAGGGGTGGCTCGCGGAAGAGGGAAGGAGAGGAGGGAAGGGGTGGCTCGCGGAAGAGGGGAGGAGAGGAGGGAAAGGGTGACTCGCGAAAGAGGGGAGGAGAGGAGGGATGGGGTGACTCGCGGAAGAGGGGAGGAGAGGAGGGAAGGGGTGACTCGCGGAAGAGGGAAGGAGAGGAGGGAAGGGGTGACTCGCGGAAGAGGGAAGGAGAGGAGGGAAGGGGTGACTCGCGGAAGAGGGGAGGAGAGGAGGGAAGGGGTGACTTGCGGAAGAGGGGAGGAGAGGAGGGATGGGGTGACTCGCGGAGGAGAGGAGGGAAGGGGTGACTCGCGGAAGAGGGGAGAAGAGGAGGGAAGGGGTGACTCGCGGAAGAGGGGAGGAGAGGAGGGAAGGGGTGACTCGCGGAAGAGGGGAGAAGAGGAGGGAAGGGGTGACTCGCGGAAGAGGGGGGGAGAGGAGGGATGGGGTGACTCGCGGAAGAGGGGAGAAGAGGAGGGAAGGGGTGACTCGCGGAAGAGGGGAGGAGAGGAGGGAAGGGGTGACTCGCGGAAGAGGGGAGGAGAGGAGGGAAGGGGTGACTCGCGGAAGAGGGGAGGAGAGGAGGGAAGGGGTGACTCGCGGAAGAGGGGAGGAGAGGAGGGATGGGGTGACTCGCGGAAGAGGGGAGGAGAGGAGGGAAGGGGTGACTCGCGGAAGAGGGGAGGAGAGGAGGGAAGGGGTGACTCGCGGAAGAGGGGAGGAGAGGAGGGATGGGGTGACTCGCGGAAGAGGGGAGGAGAGGAGGGAAGGGGTGACTCGCGGAAGAGGGGAGGAGAGGAGGGAAGGGGTGACTCGCGGAAGTAAAGAAAGCAAAGGGACAACATCCAGCCTCACCACTCCCTTCCTCCATCCTAGAACCCCCTCTCACTCCTCCCCCCCCCTAGATCCACCCCCCCAGACCCCCCTCCTGTCCATCTGTACTTGGGAATGGGCCCAGTGGATATACCCCATCAGTCTGCATGGATATACCCCATCAGTCTGCATGGATACACCCCATCAGTCTGCATGGATACACCCCATCAGTCTGCATGGATACGCCCCATCAGTCTGCATGGATACACCCCATCAGTCTGCATGGATACGCCCCATCTATCTGCATGGATACGCCCCATGCATCTGCATGGATACGCCCCATCAGTCTGCATGGATACACCCCATCAGTCTGCGTGGATACGCCCCATCGGTCTGCATGGATACGCCCCATCAGTCTGCATGGATATGCCCCATCAGTCTGCATGGATATGCCCCATCACTCTGCATGGATACACCCCATCAGTCTGCATGGATACACCCCATCAGTCTGCATGGATACGCCCCATCACTCTGCATGGATACGCCCCATCAGTCTGCATGGATACGCCCCATCAGTCTGCATGGATATACCCCATCAGTGTGCATGAATACGCCCCATCAGTCTGCATGGATACGCCCCATCAGTCTGCATGGATACGCCCCATCGGTCTGCATGGATACGCCCCATCGGTCTGCATGGATACGCCCCATCAGTCTGCATGGATACGCCCCATCGGTCTGCATGGATACGCCCCATCAGTCTGCATGGATACGCCCCATCAGTCTGCATGGATACGCCCCATCACTCTGCATGGATACGCCCCATCAGTCTGCATGGATACGCCCCATCAGTCTGCATGGATATACCCCATCAGTGTGCATGAATACGCCCCATCAGTCTGCATGGATACGCCCCATCAGTCTGCATGGATACGCCCCATCGGTCTGCATGGATACGCCCCATCGTTCTGCATGGATACGCCCCATCAGTCTGCATGGATACGCCCCATCGGTCTGCATGGATACGCCCCATCAGTCTGCATGGATACGCCCCATCAGTCTGCATGGATACGCCCCATCGGTTTGCATGGATACGCCCCATCAGTCTGCATGGATACACCCCATCAATCTGCATGGATACACCCCATCAGTCTGCATGGATACACCCCATCAGTCTGCATGGATACGCCCCATCAGTCTGCATGGATACGCCCCATCAGTCTGCATGGATACGCCCCATCAGTCTGCATGGATACACCCCGTCAGTCTGTCTAACTGAGCATTACTTTAGAAGAGGTTTTATTCAACTGTGACCATTTGAATCATCCATTACAGACGTGTACTTCGTTGGCCGTCTCTTTCCTTCTTCTCTTTTTTCTCCCTCCTCTTTTGTCAGCATGTTTTCCCCATCAGTCGTTTCCTTCCGTAAGACAAGAGTCTATACACAGCAGTGTCTCAGCGGTGTCACATGACTGTGTCTAACTGACTGACTTTACTGTCGGGCCCCATGCTGTGTGTGTGTGTGTGTGCGTGTGTGTGTGTGTGTGTGTGCACGCACGCACAGGAAGCTCTGTAGAAAACAGCATGTCTAGGATCAATCCTGTTTACACAACAAGATATCACAAATTCACTTCAGAATCCAACGTTTTTATAGGGGGGGGGACGTGAAACCGAAACTAAACCCTGACATTCTCAGTCAAACTGCAATCCTTTCTACTGTTAAGTTTAGGTGAAGCGAAGGTTTGGGATAAGGTTAAGTGTAGGTATTAATTCTGATTGGTGAAGGGTGAAGGTTTGGGATAAGGTTAAGTGTAGGAATTAATTCTGATTGGTGAAGGGTGAAGGTTTGGGATAAGGTTAAGTGTAGGTATTAATTCTGATTGGTGAAGGGTGAAGGGTTGGGATAAGGTTAAGTGTAGGTATTAATTCTGATTGGTGAAGGGTTAAGGTTTGGGATAAGGTTAAGTGTAGGAATTAATTCTGATTGGTGAAGGGTGAAGGGTTGGGATAAGGTTAAGTGTAGGAATTAATTCTGATTGGTGAAGGGTGAAGGGTTGGGATAAGGTTAAGTGTAGGTATTAATTCTGATTGGTGAAGGGTTAAGGTTTGGGATAAGGTTAAATGTAGGTATTAGTTCTGATTGGTGAAGGGTGAAGGTTAAGTGTAGGTATTAATTCTGATTGGTGAAGGGTGAAGGTTAAGTGTAGGTATTAGTTCTGATTGGTGAAGGGTGAAGGTTTGGGGAGGAGCTGTGGTACCTCAGGGGTTTAGTCTAGCACTTGGACTGAACACGTGACCCTCAGAGACATCTCCATCCCCATCCCAAACCGACAGCCTACTTCACTGTAATAGTGCTCACCACTGCCCCCCAGTGGACGGGTTTCAAGTCGTATATCGACATTTTGGGGACCAAACATCTAAAGTTGATCTGGTGTGATCCCTCTGGTTTATGACGGGCTAGAAGAACAGTGTGTTACCACGCTGGGGTGGGGCAGAGACAACATACACAGGCACAATAAACATGACTGTCTCCTTTTCATCCAGTTTATGCTGCTGTATGAGAGAACAGTGTTACAGACCTGAGACCCTCCTAACCATGTCTCTGTCCCCTCCTAACCACGTCTCTGTCCCCCTCCTAACCATGTCTCTGTCCCAGACCCTCCTAACCATGTCTCTGTCCCAGACCCTCCTAACCATGTCTCTGTCCCCCTCCTAACCATGTCTCTGTCCCAGACCCTCCTAACCATGTCTCTGTCCCAGACCCTCCTAACCATGTCTCTGTCCCAGACCCTCCTAACCATGTCTCTGTCCCAGACCCTCCTAACCATGTCTCTGTCCCAGACCCTCCTAACCATGTCTCTGTCCCAGACCCTCCTAACCATGTCTCTGTCCCAGACCCTCCTAACCATGTCTCTGTCCCAGACCCTCCTAACCATGTCTCTGTCCCCCTCCTAACCATGTCTCTGTCCCAGACCCTCCTAACCATGTCTCTGTCCCAGACCCTCCTAACCATGTCTCTGTCCCCCTCCTAACCATGTCTCTGTCCCAGACCCTCCTAACCATGTCTCTGTCCCCCTCCTAACCATGTCTCTGTCCCAGACCCTCCTAACCATGTCTCTGTCCCCCTCCTAACCATGTCTCTGTCCCAGACCCTCCTAACCATGTCTCTCTCCCAGACCCTCCTAACCATGTCTCTGTCCTCCTCCTAACCATGTCTCTGTCCCAGACCCTCCTAACCATGTCTCTGTCCCAGACCCTCCTAACCATGTCTCTGTCCCAGACCCTCCTAACCATGTCTCTGTCCCCCTCCTAACCATGTCTCTGTCCCAGACCCTCCTAACCATGTCTCTGTCCCAGACCCTCCTAAACATGTCTCTGTCCCAGACCCTCCTAAACATGTCTCTGTCCCAGACCCTCCTAACCATGTCTCTGTCCCCTCCTAACCATGTCTCTGTCCCAGACCCTCCTAAACATGTCTCTGTCCCCCTCCTAACCATGTCTCTGTCCCCTCCTAACCATGTCTCTGTCCCAGACCCTCCTAACCATGTCTCTGTCCCCTCCTAACCATGTCTCTGTCCCCTCCTAACCATGTCTCTGTCCCAGACCCTCCTAACCATGTCTCTGTCCCAGACCCTCCTAACCATGTCTCTGTCCCAGACCCTCCTAACCATGTCTCTGTCTCAGACCCTCCTAACCATGTCTCTGCCCCCCTGCTAACCATGTCTCTGTCCCAGACCCTCCTAACCATGTCTCTGTCCCAGACCCTCCTAACCATGTCTCTGTCCCAGACCCTCCTAACCATGTCTCTGTCCCAGACCCTCCTAACCATGTCTCTGTCCCAGACCCTCCTAACCATGTCTCTGTCCCAGACCCTCCTAACCATGTCTCTGTCCCAGACCCTCCTAACCATGTCTCTGTCCCAGACCCTCCTAACCATGTCTCTGTCCCCTCCTAACCATGTCTCTGTCCCCCTCCTAACCATGTCTCTGTCCCAGACCCTCTTAAACATGTCTCTGTCCCAGACCCTCCTAACCATGTCTCTGTCCCAGACCCTCCTAACCATGTCTCTGTCCCAGACCCTCCTAACCATGTCTCTGTCCCAGACCCTCCTAACCATGTCTCTGTCCCAGACCCTCCTAACCATGTCTCTGTCCCCTCCTAACCATGTCTCTGTCCCAGACCCTCCTAACCACGTGAGAACATGGGAACAGTTGTCGGTACTAGTATTTTCAGAGCTCATTTATAAAAGAGACCTTTGTCTCAATGACTCCCTGATAAGATAAAGGTTAAATAAAATACAATTTTACTCAGTACAGTGTATTGACAGAGATGCTCGGGATATCGAGGTCACGGCCTTGTTTCTCAGGAGTTATACCATCAGTCTGGGGGTATCGTGTCCTTTCCCTCTTACTGAGATCAATATTGTCTATTCTGTGCTGTTCTAGAATAAAACAGAGTACCACAGAACAGAGTACAACAGAACAGAGTACAACAGAACAGAGTACAACAGAACAGAGAACAACAGAACAGAGTACAAGAGAACAGAGTACCACAGAACAGAGTACCACAGAACAGAGTACCACAGAACAGAGTACAACAGAACAGAGTACCACAGAACAGAGTACCACAGAACAGAGTACAACAGAACAGAGTACCACAGAACAGAGTACAACAGAACAGAGTACCACAGAACAGAGTACAACAGAACAGAGTACAACAGAACAGAGTACCACAGAACAGAGTACCACAGAACAGAGTACCACAGAACAGAGTACCACAGAACAGAGTACAACAGAACAGAGTACCACAGAACAGAGTACAACAGAACAGAGTACAACAGAACAGAGTACCACAGAACAGAGTACCACAGAACAGAGTACCACAGAACAGAGTACAACAGAACAGAGTACAACAGAACAGAGTACCACAGAACAGAGTACCACAGAACAGAGTACAACAGAACAGAGTACCACAGAACAGAGTACCACAGAACAGAGTACCACAGAACAGAGTACCACAGAACAGAGTACAACAGAACAGAGTACCACAGAACAGAGTACCACAGAACAGAGTACCACAGAACAGAGTACCACAGAACAGAGTACCACAGAACAGAGTACCACAGAACAGAGTACCACAGAACAGAGTACCACAGAACAGAGTACCACAGAACAGAGTACAACAGAACAGAGTACCACAGAACAGAGTACCACAGAACAGAGTACCACAGAACAGAGTACAACAGAACAGAGTACCACAGAACAGAGTACCACAGAACAGAGTACCACAGAACAGAGTACCACAGAACAGAGTACCACAGAACAGAGTACAAAGTGTGCCACTTAAACCATATTGGAAACGGATTACTGAATTACAGTTGTACAAGTCTGTCAGGCCACATTCAAACATCTATTAGATTAGAACCAACAGTGGGTCATTCTGTCCTCTCAGTCAATTACCGGACTTTTTAATTAAAAACATTAAACAAAATCAAATCTGATAACTAAAAAGTGGACTGGACTTTCTAAATAAAAATAAAACAAAATCAATTCTGATAACTAAAAAGTGGACTGGACTTTCTAAATAAAAATAAAACAAAATCAATTCTGATAATTAAAAAGTTTTATTTCAAGCTGAACAGGTACTACTCATTAATTTAACCAGAGAAAGTCAGACGCAGACTAGTGTTCTTTATTTTCATTTCTCAGAAGACTTCAATGTAAAACTGAAAAGTAATATAAAAGCTCAAATTACACAACATTGCATACTTGGGTACAAAATGATGAACTTTCTCTTAATAACTGGCTAGAAATGGGCAATTCCTAGTATAAATGGCTCAAAATAGCCTTCGCGTAAAGAGACCGCTATATAGCTAGCCAGCATGAAATGGAGCAATACATTAGCACACAAGCCTTCTCACAGCCCAAAAATGAACTATATTTATATAAAATAATATGAAATGTAAGCTAATTAAATGCATATGTAGTAAATGATAAAAACACTAAAAACTTACAAGCAAAACTTTTCCAAGGCACAAACCAGGAGGAAAGAATTTAGAAGCCATCTTGACCTAACGTGGGTTTCAGAATGAATGACTTCCTGCTAAATTACAGTTCAACTATGACCTCTGACAGTCAACGTGACATGAAAGGCCAATCACAATATTCTTAGGAATTAAATGAATAATGTGTAACGTGACTCCTCACCTGGTATTGAACAGGTGCTACTATGACTTTACCAACCTTAAATGGGGAATGTCCTCTAGGACAAAGGAAACCTCTCAGTGTACTTATGACTAACTAGATCTGTATTAGTCTCAAGAATTTTTTTGCTGTCAGCCTGTTTAGTGAGCCCAATTTTCCTGAGGTTTCCATAGCGGTCAGACTCAGTGGATAAGGTGTGTTCTCTTTATGTCGTGTTGTGGTGTCTCTCTTGACGTCATGTTTTTTGTCCCACATTTTTAATCCCAGACCCCCGTCCCCGCAGGAGGTCTTTTGCCTCTTGGTAGGCCGTCATTGTAAATAAGAATTTGTTCTTAATTGACTTGCCTAGTTAAATAATGGTAAAGAAAATAAAAAAAATTATGCTGAGATGTCTCATCAGCTTGTGACAGGAACACAGGTCCTGTGAGCCCTTTGAAGTTGGTTGAGAGAGAGAGCTCCAGCTGTGTGTGTGGGGGGGGGGGGGTAGTATGTGAGCTGGGGTCTCCTACGCTGACCCATCCAAAGTCCAGTCACTGTGCTGTCAGGACCGTTGTGCTGCTCACGCGCTTTGTGGACTTGGACGATGTCTGAGTAAGAGAAGTATTTGGGTCGTCGGGATCCAAGTATGTGGTGAGAGCGGTACGACGCAACCTCTCGGACCGGTATCATATACGTTTAGCAAATTCGTAACATATTGTACGAATTACAATTCAGAACATATCATACGAAATGGATTGACGGATCTCCACAAATGAATACATACCATACGAAACAAAACATATCATAGTAATTTACATTTACTATGTCACGTCTACCCCTGAGTCCAGGTTGGATTGACACCAGTCAGGGACGGGGGTTAGGAGAGCGAGGCTAGGGGGATCCTCCTGTGTGATCGGTATCACTTTACCAGAAGTAATGTGGGGCTCATCTGGGCTGGAACAACAGACTGGAGTGAGTTGGACGAGGCATGTAAACCCCAGTCACCCAAATGGGGTTGTCATGGTGAGTTAGATGGGCTATGTTCCTCAAAATCCCAGGGACGTGGGGTGGGTTGGCGTTTGTGTTGTGGGGGGGGGGGATTCTCCCAATTTGTATAAGACAAGCAAGAATGATTTACAGAGGGCAGACAGAGGACAGAGAGGGTTAAACAACATTTGAGAAGGATAAATCGAAAAACAGATTGAAACACTGCGTCCCACACTGTGGGGGAACACTAGTCTTGATGTGGCTGGTCATAGACAATGACCCGTTTTTAAAGTTGGGTAATTGTCTGAGGACCACCATGCTTGACCCACACAGTGAGGAGAGAAATGAATCAGTAATTTAACTCATTGAGGGGGGAAGGTAGCCACAAGGTAAATGGGCCAGTGACCATAGGGTTTCGAGTTCGAATCCCGGGTCTGACTGGACAATTCTGGCGGGAAGTGATCCGGGAACTACATGACTGCTGGTATCAGATCCTGGAAAATAAAGTAAGATTTATTCATCTAACTATCCATTCTACCAGTCAGTTAGACTTCTCTCTCCAGGCACATTACTCCCTGGCTGTGACGTAACCAATGTTATTGTAACTGCAGACTTCCTGAATGGCCAGTAGGTAATTCCTCACTAGACCGTACTGACCTGATTTCAATGTAAACAATAGCTGGTCCTCTGATGTAACATAACCTAACCAGGAAATTCGCTACCTGGCTTTTAGGAACTTTAAAGAAGGTTGCAACGTGATTTATTTCCTTTGTGTGGGACGGGTGACAGCCAGACCAAGGCAGTACACCTATCACGGAGAAGCTTAGAATTTCTTTGTTCTTCTTTTTAGATTCTATTTCCTGTTAGTTCTGGAACTCTTCCTGTTCTGGAAAAGAGTCGTGTCTATAGACCGCTGGGGCTCCAATAGAATATGTGGAAGTTCCGATCGAACCAAGGGAATGTAAGCCCTATTGTTTATCATGACAGTATGAGATATGTGCCAATGACAACCCCAAATATGGAAAATCACCCAAGTTTAATGACATAGGTAGTTATTATAGACAGCTGGGGTTCCAATAGAATATAATGGAAGTCATGATTGGAATGGGAACGAATGCAAGGGATCTTTTTGGCGCTTGAAAGCCAATTATTTACTGAGCACAATGATAATCAGCAATAGGTCCCGTGTGGCTCAGTTGGTAGAGCATGGCGCTTGCAACGCCAGGGTTGTGGGTTCATTCCCCACGGGGGGACCAGGATGAATATGTATGAACTTTCCAATTTGTAAGTCGCTCTGGATAAGAGCGTCTGCTAAATGACTTAAATGTAAATGTAAATATAGAATGTCAAGAGCTGAATAAAGGATATGTGACCATAGAGATCCTATAATTCTGATTCTATATACAATTCTATGAGCCTCTGCGTGTCTGGATAGCTACTTGGTTTGTAACCTGACTCGTTATGTCTAGGGGTCTTAGGCCTAGCTACATTGAAAATATATTTTATTTGAAAATATATTTCACAGCGGTTTAGATGGTGTAATAAGACTCTACAATTTACATTGCTTGTTTTGTCACAAACTGAAATTAGGTGAACTATTCGAATTTTAGGAACCAGGAAATGGCAGAGCGAATTCTGCATATCGCACGCTTTGTCTTCTTCGTGTAAATTTCCGGCAGACTAGATGCTGTGCTGCTTATTGCTGCCTTTTGCAGGTCGGAGTGCATGTTGCACATTTTGGTCACAAAAAAAAAGGGAAAAGGTGGAATTAGAAAATTGCACCACAATCTAACACCATCCCCCAAAACCCACACTACTTTGTCCCTAAATGATCCTACACCAGCCAGTTGGCCTGGGAGGATGGAACCCCTTCTCTCAAAACTCCCT
This sequence comes from Salvelinus alpinus, assembly GCF_045679555.1. NCBI lineage: Eukaryota > Metazoa > Chordata > Actinopteri > Salmoniformes > Salmonidae > Salvelinus > Salvelinus alpinus. The sequence goes on from NC_092090.1 coordinate 101,297,802, forward strand.
GGGGTGTGGGATCACTCACCCTTGTGCTAGGGCTGGAAGATATGGCCAAAATATATCACGGTATTTAAAACAAACAAACAATTGGACGGTATGACGGTATTTTTAGTTTTTGAATACTAAAAGTTGTACATTTGCTTAATGAGCGGTGAGAGATCCCCAGAGTGGCAACACACACACATTTGAAGTGATTTCAATGAGTCTTTCTCCATTCTGATTGGTTTATATTGTTCAATTCAACTTCAACCGAAACTAATGTCAGCCCTTTTATCATTTCTGCATTTCCTGAACTCAATTTGCAGCGGTGGAAAAAGTACCCAGTTGTCATACTCGAGTAAAAGTAAAGATACGTTAACAGAAAATTACTCAAGTAAAAATACCCAGTAAAATACTACTTGAGTAAAAGTATTTGGTTTTAAATATACTTAAGTATCAAAAGTTTAATGTAATTGATAAAATGTACTTAATTTCAAATTCCTTATATTAAGCAAACCAGACAGCACCATTTTCTTGTTTTTTATTTTATTTACGGATAGCCAGGGGCACACGCCAACACTCGCCAACAGACATCATTTACAAACTAAGCATTTGTGTTTAGTGAGTCCTCCAGATCAGAGGCAGTTGATGACCAGGGATGTTCTCTTGACAAGTGCGTGAATTGGACCATTATCTTGTCCTGCCAAGCATTCAAATTGTAACAAGTACTTTTAGGTGTCAGAGAAAATGTACGGAGTAAAAAGTACAGTATTTTCTTGAATGTAGTGAAGTAGAAGTAGAAGTTGTCAAAAACAAAAATAGTAAAGTAGATACCAAAAAAACGACTTAAGTAGTACTTGAAAGTATTTTTACTTAAAGTACTTTACACCACTGCTCAATTCAGATCATTTCTACACTGCCACGTAGGGCTGCACGATATGGGCAACTAATATAGGACTTATTTTGAACCAAATGTTGCAATTGCAATTTTACTTGCAAATTAGAGCAAAACTGTTGGAAACATGGAAATATAATGACTACTCTAATTCTATAGTTAGAATATAATAGTGGGCACTTTGAATACAGTGTTGTTTGAGATTACAACTAATTAAAATGCCAGGGAGGAGTTATTGTGACAAGGTTGGAACCAAAGTGTTGATAAGTGTTTCCTAGTGGACCCTATAAGCGTTTGGCTACATTGTATGTTTTCTCTTAGCTACTTCATGTAGCTAACATATACTTGTTTTGCATATTCCTCTTTGATTTAGAATATACTGTTGTACAAACAACATGCTAATTTAGGTGTACACCATCACTGGTATTATCAGGCTGTATTAGCTAGCTACGTTTGCTCTGACTCAGTACATTTATTAGCTAGCTAGCTATTAGCATTAGCGGCTAACAATTAGCGTCTCAGAAGATTTAGGGCAACTTGCTAAGAAAAGACAAACCAGCTGTTTGCTGATGTAAGAAACACAAACTAAGTGTCATTATAGAACGCTAGTGGATTTATATTAAGAAGCAAATTGAAAACAGCGTTGTTGTCATCAACATTGTTGCGTGTGCTGCATTGACCAGGCAGACTGAACGCAAGTGTCTCGTTGTTGAGGATCATCAAATGCGCTCCTTGAGTGACGGGGGGCGGGGCTAGGTCTGTGTAATAGCGGCATAGAGAGATAGAGAGCGGAGAGAGATGACTCCAGTAACGAAGTAAACTATACAAATGGACATTACACATGGCGTATCACATTTAACAAACCAAAACATTCATATACCGTAATAGAAGGTAAAGTAAAAACCCAAACCGGTCCCTGCATCAATACCAATATCAATACCCAGCCCTACCTTGGGCTATCCTCTACTCTCTTTCACTGCCTCAGCATACACTCCCTCTGACTAGGTCTTCCTGCAAATTATTTCTCACATCTTGGCATTTGGGATGCACCCCATGTTTGTTGTTCCACCAACGAAACTAGATCATCAAAGTTGTTTTGAGAGGATTGGAATGAAAGGAATCCTTTTCACAAACCTTCTCGTACTCTAGTTCTTCTCTCTGTACGTGTGTAGTTATTACACTCCACATCCCGGACCCAGGTCTTACATGGCGGATGGCTATTGGTCCGCCATACATTGGTCAAAATCTCCGCCACATAATTGGAAGGTGGATGCTATAAAAGAGCAGCATAATTAGAGTGTGTCCACGCAGGCCACTAAGTGTTCTATAATTGGGAGTGGGTGGATGGACTACCGTGTCCCAAATGGGACCATTATTCCCTTTTATAGTGCAGTACTCATTTTATAGGGCCCATAGGGATATGGTCAAATGTTTTGTGCACTGTAAAGGACATCGTGTGCCATTCGGGACACTGTCATTGGGGCTGCCTGCCTTTCAAAAGCAGAGTAGCAGGCCTACTATAGAGACAGCCGCACGTCACATATCTAAAACTATTTCTCTGAAGCTCACTCTTTACAACGTCTCATAAATTACTTGGTGTATGATTATCGAGCCATATGTGTTTTTTGTGTGTGGGGGGGTGTACCACTCTGGTATACATGAATACTGTTGCAGCTGGGGACCAGCTATAGGAGGATGAAGACGAGGGAAACATACTATAATAAACATCTTGTATTGAAAACAGCTGTAGGTAGAAAAGTTTATATGGAAAATGTACATATCTGAATATGTTCCTGCTATTGTCTCACAGTATCTTATTTAGTGTAAAAAAAAAAAACATATCTTACACTGATTTGTTCAATGATGCGTGATGCAGTTTACTATCCTTGCCTATACAGTCAACACTGAACTACTGAATAATCACAGAGAATCCACATGGTTTGAATTTAAACACAAACGTAAAGTTATTCAAGAACATTTTAGACTTTGGTAACACTAAATAGTGGTTAAATAGGTTAAATATTGGTTAAATAGGTTAAATAGTGGTTAAATAGGTTAGAATAGTGGTTAAATAGGTTGAATAGTGGTTGAATAGGTTAGATAGTGGTTAAATAGGTTAAATAGTGGTTAAATTGTGGTTAAATAGTGGTTAAACAGGTTAGAATAGTGTTTAAATAGGTTAGAATAGTGGTTAAATAGGTTAAATAGTGGTTGAAAGTGGTTAGAATAGTGGTTAAATAGGTTAGAATAATGGTTAAATAGGTTACATAGTGGTTAAATAGTGGTTAAATAGGTTAGAATAGTGGTTAAATAGGTTAAATAGTGGTTGAATAGAGGTTAAATAGTGGTTAAATAGGTTAAATAGTGGTTAAATTGGTTAGAATAGTGGTTGAATAGGTTAAATAGTGGTTAAATAGTGGTTAAATAGGTTAGAATAGTGGTTAAATAGGTTAGAATAGTGGTTAAATAGGTTAAATAGTGGTTTAATAGGTTAGATAGTGGTTAACTAGGTTAGAATAATGGTTAAATAGGTTAAATAGTGGTTAAATAGTGGTTAAACAGGTTAGAATAGTGTTTAAATAGGTTAGAATAGTGGTTAAATAGTGGTTAAAAAGGTTAGAATTGTGGTTAAATAGGTTAAATAGTGGTTGAATAGTGGTTAAATAGGTTAGAATTGTGGTTAAATAGTGGTTAAACAGGTTAGAATATTGTTTAAATAGGTTAGAATAGTGGTTAAATAGTGGTTAAACAGGTTAGAATAGTGGTTAAATAGTTTAATAGTGGTTAAATAGTGGGTAAACAGGTTAGAATAGTGGTTAAATAGGTTAAATAGTGGTTACATAGGTTAGAATAGTGGTTAAATAGGTTAAATAGTGGTTAAACAGGTTAGAATAGTGGTTAAATAGGTTAAATAGTGGTTAAATAGTGGGTAAACAGGTTAGAATAGTGGTTACATAGGTTAAATAGTGGTTAAATAGTGGTTAAATAGGTTAGAATAGTGGTTAAATAGGTTAGAATAGTGTTTAAATAGGTTAGAATAGTGGTTAAATAGGTTAAATAGTGGTTAAACATGTTAAAATAGTGGTTAAATAGGTTAGAATAGTGTTTAAATAGGTTAGAATAGTGGTTAAATAGTGGTTAAATAGGTTAGAATAGTGGTTAAAATAGTGGTTAAATAGGTTAGAATAGTGGTTAAATAGTGGTTAGATCGGTTAGAATAGTGGTTAAATAGGTTAAAATAGTGGTTAAATAGGTTAGAATAGTGGTTAAATAGGTTAAAATAGTGGTTAAATAGTGGTTAAATCGGTTAGAATAGTGGTTAAACAGGTTAAAATAGTGGTTAAATAGGTTAAAATAGTGGTTAAATAGGTTAGAATAGTGGTTAAATAGTGGTTAAATAGGTTAGAATAGTGGTTAAATAGTGATTAAATAGTGGTTAGAACGGTTAAATAGGTTCAAATAGGATTTGTGTTGTAAGAGTAGAGTACTAAATGATTTGCCTTGAACAAACATAACATGAGAATGCTTGTTTTGAAAAGTCAAACGCAGCCTCTCTCCGGCAGCAACACAGCAGCATTATTACACACACACACATTACACGAGAGGACTCATCTAGACACAGACGAATTGTACTGTAACACTTCATTTTGCCATGAAAATAAGCAGGTAAAGCCTGTGTTACCACCAGAACGTACCGGTGATGATCTTTTAAGATTCAAGGTTTTACCTCCGGATTCTCTTTTAAGATCATGGTACAGGAACAGTTATCTTGCTAAAAGCGTGACTTCCCAGGGACAGTTTGCGCTTGTGATAATATATTACTGTAATAAATAACAAGTATAGGCCTGTAATAATGTCAGGCCAGGGCAGGGCAGGGGAGACGGGATGGGAATTATGGGATGTATTCTCCCCTTACTGAGCAGACAGGTTGTATATCATGCACGAACACACACACACACATAGAGAGGGAGAAGGAAGAGACAGAGAGACTGGTTGTATATCTCTCCCTGGCATGAGGAGAAGGTCAGAAGGTCAGTGAACACAGAAAGAGGAGAAGAGAACCAGTAGCTAATATGCAGGTTGAGACAGTGGTTGTGTGTGTGTGGTTGTGTGTGTGTGGTTGTGTGTGTGTGTGTGTGTGTGTGTGTGTGTGTGTGTGTGTGTGTGTGTGTGTGTGTGTGTGTGTGTGTGTGTGTGTGTGTGTGTGTGTGTGTGTGTGTGTGTGTGTGTGTGTGTGCGTGTGTGTGTGTGTGTGTATGATCACTACGCTGCAGGCTATCCATAGAGATGAATAGAAGAAAGAACTCTATTTTGTTCCGTCTGTGCGTTCACGGCCATTGAGGCAATGTAGCTGGTAAATGTTCTTCTTCACAATTGGCTGTTCCCTCCTGATGACCCGGTTGGACATGACCCCCACAAGGGTAATCTGGAGGGATCAGCCAACGAAGTAGGAATTCCCACCCAGTTGACTACTTTAAAATGGTGGAAGCCCTCAATGGCGATGCCCATGCTAAAACACCGTTACATCTAAGTTGTGTCCTCTATCCATTTTTATGAAGCTATCACTACTATGCAGTGTTGGTAGTTAGTAGCCACAGCCAACCTCTCACACTTTGGTTCTGCATTGCTATGTTTACAAAATGGCTATGGCAGTGGCTGAGTCGCTCTGGATAAGTGTCTGCTAAATGACTAAAATGTAATATGTACATTACAGAATGCACTGCCATTTGGCAGTATTGGGAAGCTCAGAAACGCTTTCACCGCCTCCTCCTTTACAAGACACACTGTTCTCACATTTTCCTGTTCCTCTTTTTAATCTCAAAGGAGAGACAGACATTTTGATACGTTATGATGAGTAAAAACGTTTGTGCTTTCAAATGTTTTATTTTTCTCTTTTTTCCTGATCACATTCTTTACTTGGGAACATTTCATGTGGTATTTTAATATTGCATTCTATATTATATTTCAATTGTAGCTTTCAGTTCTTTTACGCTATTGAAAAAAATGAAACGGACTCCTCTTGTCTCTTGGTGACGTCACGCAAACAATACTCTGAAACCGGAAGAAAGGAAATCACACCGTTATCTGTGGATGTTTACAACGAAAGCAAAAATGAATCCTCCAATTATCAACTCTACTAATTCGGTGACAACTTCTACTAAAAGTAAGTTTCTGAAAAGTTGCTGTATGTTTTAACGTTTTACAAATAGCTAACGTTGCATGCATCTCATTCATAACGTGCTGAAGCTAGCCAAAGTCAGGAAAGAGCTTAGTTACACGTCCTGGCAATGTTTCGATTTCACTTTGCTATCGAAGATGCTCATGTTTTTTTAGACTTGATATGCCCGTTTTGATGTTAGATAGCTATGTCGCAAAGCCGACTGGTTAGGAAACCGAAACGTATCTTAACTCTTGCTTAGTAGGTAACTAGCTAGCCGGTACTCCCAAAAAATGGTGTGATAACTAGCACGATATTGTTGCCAAACATTCTAGCTGACATTTGAGATATTCTAGATACTTCATAGCTAAGGGACTCTAGCACCATCAGCAGTCATGCTTCACACTTTTGCAGCCAGGAATTAAGACACACCTGTTTCCTGTAATTCAGCGTCATTTGGTTCAGGGCAACACATCTAGTAATATCAGTTTGTACCACTGTATCAGGGGAGGCTGGTGGGAGAGCTATAGGAGGACGCGCTCATTGTAATGGCTGGAATGGAACGGAGTCAAACGTGGTTTCCATATGTTTGATACTGTTCGATTTATTCCATTCCAGAAATTACTCCTATAGTTCCTCCCACCAGTCTGCACTGTATAAACCCAGCCACTGTACATGTTGATAAGGTGTTACCACAGCCAGCCAGCCATCGCGTTTGAACATTTACTGTACTGTAACTGTACTCTTTACTGCAGGAAAGCGAGAGGCCGAGCGCTCCGTCAACTGGACAGTGGAAGAGACCCAGGTGTTGCTGTGTGCCTGGAGTGACGAGCGAGTGCAGAAGAGCCTGGCAGAGAACGTCCGGAACCGCCACGTCTTCAAACACCTCTCAGCCCGCATGTGTGACTTGGGCTTCTCACGCAGCCCTCACCAGTGCCGGCTCCGCGTCAAGACCCTCAAGGCCAACTATGTCAGAGCCAAGCTGCTGATGAGCGTGGACGACTCCCAGCCCTGCAGTTTCAGGTACTACTCTGAGATGGATGCTGTGCTGGGGAGAAATCGCGCTATGGAAGGGACTGGAGGAGGGCGCCATTTTGGATCTCCTGAAGGCATAGGATTATTAGGAGGGTGTCATTTTGGGTCTGAATTGATCGCAGAAACAGGGCGCTATTTGGGATCTGAAGGGATTGGAGGACTAGGAGGAGGACGCCATTTTGTATCTCCTGCGGGGACAGCAGGACGGCAGTCACGGTATATGGTGTCTGAGATGAAGGTGGAGGAGGAGGACAGGGAGGCAGACGACACCGGCGACTACGAGTTCAACGGTGTAGGAATCACCACTCGGTCACTGGTTGGCCCGGGTGGAAGACGCCATGACGCTTTTCTAGAGCACAGCAACGACTATCATGAACCTGCTGGTATGTATTCTACTGTCTGTCTGTCTGTCTGTCTCACACTTTCTGCTATCAATGCCACTGATGATCATGAATCATCAAAGGTAGACTCAGCGAGATGATATTGAATGAGTGTCTTTCCAGCTCAAAAAGCACCAGAAAAAGGCTGACACCCACCGTCTCACATTGTTCTGAAATCAGTTCTGTTGGTAGAAACAGATAAGATTAGCGTTCCTGAAACAACAGTATTTTGTTTAAATATAATTTCATCGCTGAGAAATTTAAATGAATTGATTGCATTGAAATTGGCCATTTAAAAAAAAAAAATGTATTTATAGGATTCATATAATATTAAATAAATATAGTACCTAACATTCGATTTGGACTAAACTTTTTTTTTTTTTATAACAATGAGTTAGAAATGAGGAATCCAAAGAAATGGTTGAAATCCACCCACGGAACCGTCACACTCCACTCCCACCCCAACGTTGAATATATACTATCAGTTCTCTGTGTCTGACGAGTAGTATGGAGTTGTGGCTCATTTCTTCATCCTATGTAATGTATCTCCAGTGAATTTGGTGATGCCCCCCCCCCCCCCCCATAGTTCAGAGAAATTAGTCATTGAAGTTGTTAGGTTTATGTCCCATCCTGCATCCTGTTATTACCCAGTTCTGACCACTAGATGGTGCTGTTCCTGATATTAGGTGGGAACAGTTAGAAGATTCCCCCTTCAGTGTTAAAGGGATAGTTCACCCCAATCACAAAATGACATTGGTTTCTTTACCCTCTAAGCAGTCTATTGACAAGGTATGCCAGCAACCTATGCGTTTCGTTCCCTTTCCGCCAGTCAATATCGATACAACATACTATGGGAGAGTCGCACTCTCGTGACTTCGGTTGAAGGATCTACAATCACAATTCACCAGGCCAATGAAATCTGCGCCTCGCTGGAAGCCCCGCCTTCCGCAGGTGATACGTGTCAGGCTCGGATTCATTCCTTCAATTATTCTGCTATTCACCTCGGTGTGAACAGCCAGTCAACGGAGTCTCACCGGGGGCCCACCCCCTGGTTGTGTGGTTCCTGAAAGGTGTACGTTGCCTGGTCTCTAAACCTAATGCTCCCACACGGGACTTGTTGCTGGTTTTGGAGGCACTGTGTGCTGCCCTCTTTGAGCCTCTGGAGTGGGTGGATCTGAAGATCCTTTTCCACAAAACCTCCCTGCTCATGGCTTTAGCTTTGGGCCAGTACTCAGTTCGGCCCAGGCGGCTCTAAGGAGACGTTACGTCCAAAAAGTCCTGAAAGTCATGGCTATGTCCTAAAGGTCCTTAGCTTTTGAGATAATCACCTCTACCAGTCGTCTGACAGCGTCTTGGACGTTGTTTAAAGGGTTGACTATAGGAGATATTTGTGCTGTGGTGAGTTGATTATCACCAAACTTTTGTGAGATTTTATCACTTGAATGTCACTGCTGTCAGTATAACAAACAGGGTGCTGATGGGACAGGGGAAACAATGAGTAACGATAACTTGGCTTCCAGTACCGAATCGATTTTTATGTAATCTTTAAAAATGTAACCTTTATTTAACTAGGCAAGTCAGTTAAGAACAAATTCTTATTTTCAATGACGGCCTAGGCTCGGTGGGTTAACTGCCTTGTTCAGGGGCAGAACGACAGAATTTCACCGTGTCAGCTCGGGGGATCCAATCTTGCAACCTTACAGTTAACTAGTCCAACGCAATAACGACCTGCCTCTCTCTCGTTGCACTCCACAAGGAGACTGCCTGTTACACGAATGCAGTAAGCCAAGGTAAGTTGCTAGCTAGCATTAAACTTATCTTATAAAAAACAATCAATCATAATCACTAGTTAACTACACATGGTTGATGATATTACTAGATATTATCTAGCGTGTCCTGCGTTGCATATAATTTGACTGAGCATACAAGTATCTAAGTATCTGACTGAGCGGTGGTAGGCAGAAGCAGGCGCGTAAACATTCATTCAAACAGCACTTTCGTGCGTTTTGCCAGCAGCTCTTCGTTGTGCGTCAAGCATTGCGCTGTTTATGACTTCAAGCCTATCAACTCCCGAGATGAGGCTGGTGTAACCGAAGTGAAATGGCTAGCTAGTTAGCGCGCGCTAATAGCGTTTCAAACGTCACTCGCTCTGAGCCTTCTAGTAGTTGTTCCCCTTGCTCTGCATGGGTAACGCTGCTTCGATGGTGGCTGTTGTCGTTGTGTTGCTGCTTCGAGCCCAGGGAGGAGCGAGGAGAGGGACGGAAGCTATACTGTTACACGTGCAATACTAAAGTGCCTATAAGAACATCCAATAGTCAAAGGTTAATGAAATACAAATGGTATAGAGGGAAATAGTTATATTATTCCTATAATAACTACAACCTAAAACTTCTTACCTGGGAATATTGAAGTAAAAGGAACCACCAGCTTTCATATGTTCTCATGTTCTGAGCAAGGAACTTAAACGTTAGCTTTCTTACATGGCACATATTGCACTTTTACTTTCTTCTCCAACACTTTGTTTTTGCATTATTTAAACCAAATTGAACATGTTTCATTATATATTTGAGGCTAAATAGATTTTATTGATGTATTATATTAAGTTAAAATAAGTGTTCATTCAGTATTGTTGTAATTGTCATTATTACAAATAAATAAATAAAAATTGTCTGATTAATCGGTATCGGCTTTTTTTGGTCCTCCAATAATCGGTATCGGCGTTGAAAAATCATAATCGGTCGACCTCTAGCGTGAAGTGCCCCGTGCTGAGCACATGTTGAAATACTCTGTGTGACTTTGTGAGAGCAAAGTCTTGCATCACACTTATTCCAATATCTGCAGTTCATTCCAATATCATCTCGCTGAGTACACCTTTTTTTAAATAATAATTTCTAACAAATCAGATTGGCTTCCAAGCTCCTAAGGCAGTTAATTCGACATCAGATTGGCTGAAGCACAATGTACCAAAGGTTATTATAGTTTTATGATTTAATATTCATGTTTATTTCTAATTCAGTTTAGTTTCAATTCGTTTTAAGAGTTCATTTACTAGATTGTATTTATTTTCAGTTTTATTTTAATGCCAAGAGTGTGCAAAGCTGTCATCAAGGCAAAGGGTGGCTACTTTGAAGAATCTAAAATATATAAATATATTTTGATTTGTTTAACACTAATATGTAGATGTATATTGTGAATGGCCATAAGATTTATTAAAACAGAATATGAGGCCATATCGCATGTGAAGCGCTCACACAGTGACTTCAGAAGGACCTGTTTTGCAACAGTAGTTGAATGCCTCAAGGTTGAGATGGCACCACATCAGACACACAGCTGGCTCTCAGTTTGAAGTTGGTCAATGTGGATTGTAAACGGCTCCAACAACTTCACAAGCTGTTCTAGCTTGGCCCAGTCACGCTCCGTGCTCATCCTCTGATTTCTTCCCTGTTAGCTAGTGATAGTGATGCACAAGCTTGGCCTATTTGAAACATTGCCGTCTACTGGCAACATTTACCCGCCAGATTCAGAAGCTCCAAAACAAAAAGCTTGAAAACCCCATTTGATTTTTTCCCAAGTTTTTAGAATAAGAAAAACTAAACAATTTGTTTCTATTTTTTTTGCATTCCAAAATATTAGTTTCAGTAGTTTGTTTTTCAAGTGTTTCTTTTATATTTTTTATTTTGCTAAATTGTTTTTCCAATTTTCGTTTTTATTTTCGTTTCTGTTTTCGTTTACTATAATTACCTTGCAATGTGGGTAAACTGTTGATTCTACATTGTTGAATAATAGTGAAGACATCAAATCTATGAAATAAAACATGGAATCATGTAGTAACCAAAAAAGTGTTAAACAAATTGCCCAATGTTGTGATAATAAATCTTTAATTAATCAGATATTTTGATGAAATCTATTTAATCTCTTGCATTGCAGTTCATCCATTGGAGGATGACCGCAGCTCCAGGTCAACACCGCCACCACCCCAGCCTGCTTCCCATTTCTCTCCACCCCCAGACCATAGCCCCACCCTGGGCAGAGGTATCACCATTCCCTCCACCCAGCCCCTAGAGCCTGTGTTGAAGCACCTGGCAGACTGCTTCCAGAGGCTGGTCTCAGAGTCCCGGGGTCTGATGGTACAGCTGGAGGGCCAGAGGCAGGAGCAGGTCAGAGACGGATAGATAGATATGTGTATCTAAACAGGGTATTCAGAAAGTATTCAGACCCCTGGACTTTTCCCACATTTTGTTACGTTACAGCCTTGTTCTAAAATGGATCAAATAAAATCCTCATCAATCTACACACAATACCCCTTAATGACATCACAATACCCCATAATGACATCACAATACCCCATAATGACATCACAATACCCCATAATGGCAACAAAAAAAAACTTATTTAAGTATTCAGACCCTTTGCTATGAGAATCGAAATTGAGCTTGGGTGCATCCTGTTTCCATTGATCATTCTAGATGTTTCTACAACAACTTGATTGGAGTCCACCTGTGGTCAATTCAATTGATTGGACATGATTTGGAAAGGCACACACCTGTCTATATAAGGTCCCACAGTTGACCGTGCATGTCAGAGCAAAAACCAAGCCATGAGGTTGAAGGAATTGTCCGTAGAGCTCCGAGACAGGATTGTGTCGAGGCACAGATCTGGGGAAGGGTACCAAAACATTTCTGCAGCCTTGAAGGTCCCCAACAACACAGTGGCCTCCATCATTCTAAAATGGGAGAAGTTTAGAACCACCAAGACTCGTCCTAGAGCTAGCTGCCCGGCCAAACTGAGCAATCGGGGAGAAGGGCCTTGTTCAGGGAGGTGAGCAAGAACCTGATGGTCACTCTGACAGAGCTCCAGAGTTCCTCTGTGGAGATGGGAGAACCTTCCAGAAGGACAACCATCTCTGCAGCACTCCACCAATCAGACCATTATGGTAAAGTCGCCAGACTGAAGCCACTCCTCAGTAAAAGGCACATGACAGCCCGCTTGGAGTTTGCCAAAAGGCACCTAAAGGACTCTCAGACCATGAGAAACAAGATTCTCTGGTTTGATGAAACCAAGATTGAACTCTTTGGCCTGAATGCCAAGCGTCACGTCTGGAGGAAACCTGGCACCATCCCTACGGTGAAGCATGGTGGTGGCAGCATCATGCTGTGGGTATGTTTTTCAGCGGCAGGGACTGGGAGACTTGTCAGGATCGAGGGAAAGATGAACGGAGCAAAGTACAGCGAGATCCTTGATTAAAACCCGCTCGAGAGTGACCTGAAAATCGCTGTGCAGCGATGCTCCCCATCCAACCTGACAGAACTTGAGAGGATCTGCAGAAAGTGGGAGAAATTCCCCAAATACAGGTGAGCCAAGCTTGTAGCGTCATACCCAAGAAGACTCGAGGCTGTAAACGCTGTCAAAAGTGCTTCAACAAAGTACTGAGTGAAGTGTCTGAATACTTATGTAACGGTGATATTTCCGTATGTATTTTTTTGCAAAAATTTCTAAAAACCATTTTTTGCTTTGTTATTGTGTGTAGATTGATGAGGAAAACAATACATTTAATAATTTTTTCGAATAAGGCTGTTAACGTATCAAAATGTGGGAAAAGGGGTCTGAATACTTTTCCGACTGCGCCGTATACCTGATGTGTCCCAAATGGCACCCTGTAGTTCCAATACATTATAGGGAAGTACTTCAGACGCACAACATACAGTTCTGCTAACTGTTAGCATGTTAGCACCGTTGAACATAGAGCTGGGCGATATGGACATAAAGTCATATTGCAATAAATGTAACTCTTTTTGCTCAACCACAACACATTTTGGGGGGCGATTGGGGGGGGGGGGGGGGGTTTATGGACAGTTTACCTTAGTGTCAGATCAAAATCAAATCAAATGTATTTATATAGCCCTTCTTACATCAGCTGATATCTCAAAGTGCTGTACAGAAACCCAGCCTAATACCCCAAAACAGCAAGCAATGCAGGTGTAGAAGCACGATGGCTAGGAAAAACTCCCTAGAAAGGCCAAAACCTAGGAAGAAACCTAGAGAGGAACCAGGCTATGAGGGGTGGCCAGTCCTCTTCTGGCTGTGCCGGGTGGAGATTATAACAGAACATGGCCAAGATGTTCAAATGTTCATAAATGACCAGCATGGTCAAATAATAATATTCACAGTAGTTGTCGAAGGTGCAGCAAGTCAGCACCTCAGGAGTAAATGTCAGTTGGCTTTTCATAGCCGATCATTAAGAGTATCTCTACCGCTCCTGCGGTCTCTAGAGAGTTGAAAACAGCAGGTCTGGGACAGGTAGCACGTCCAGTGAACAGGTCAGCACCTCAGGAGTAAATGTCAGTTTACTCCTTACTGGCAGAGCTCTCGACACATTCTTTCTGGTACCTAGTAAGATAACTGAGATGGTATCCTATGATTCAAAAAGTAATCTATTTCATCTAACGTATTCAGTAAATAATGCATGGTTGATATTTTGATGTGCAATCTGTCGAAATAGGATTCAATAATTATCTGATTTTGTTTATGGCTCTTCAGAGAAATTGCCGACATCTTTGTGCATATTGTCCTATAGACTATATTCTACACCACCTGAAGAAGGGGGGACCAGAAAACATCTAGCTAGATTGCTAACTCTAAATATGAATATGTTGTTAGATTGCCATCTAGGCTAATTGATTCATCTATCAGTAAATGTAGGCTTATGTCCTATTAAAAACGTCCCAGGGTGTAGACTACTTGATGTAGGCCTATTCACTTCAAATGGCTCTGCCGTCACAATCAAAACCATATTAACTACAGCCTATTCTGGCTGTAAAGTGGTTCCATTAACTCAACATTAAGAGATGCGTTATATACTCACAGAATGTTGCGTAACTAACTTTCTGTAAGGAGAACATCAGTCGTAGGCTGGTGGTGTAATGGTGTGGGGAATGTTTTTCTGGCGCACGTTAGGTCCCTTGATACCAATTGAGCAACGTGTCCATGCCCGAAGAATTCGGGCTGTTCTGTAGTTAAAGGAGGGTCCGACCCGGTACTCGATACGTGTACCTAATAAACTGTCCACTGAGTGTACATCATAATGCTTTTGGTAGAAAACTCAGTGTCTAAACTCTCTCTCTTTGTCTCTTTGTCAGGCTCGCTGGCAGCAGGACTTGCTCTCTCAGTGGCTGGAGAGGGAGGAGACGAGGCAGCGGGAGACGGCGGACAGGGAGGACCGGAGGGAGAAGGCCCGTATGGTGCATGAGATTAGGGTACTGACGCTCCTCAGTGGCCTGGCCCAGAACCAGCAGAGACAGAAGCAGACACCACATCACAGCTGCAGCTGTTGCCACCAGTGTAGCAGGGCGGAGGCGGTAGGTGGGGCTGCTGCCGGGGCCTCGACCATCACCAGACATGATGATGGAACTGAGGACAGAGACTGGACGGAATCAGAGGCCTTATAGAAGAAAGGGTGGGATACAGACCTGGGATACAGACCTGGGATACAGACCTGGGATACAGACCTGGGATACAGACCTGGGTTACAGACCTGGGTTACAGACCTGGGTTACAGACCTGGGATACAGACCTGGGATACAGACCTGGGATACAGACCTGGGTTACAGACCTGGGTCATCTTAAATTCAGGGGTGTGTAATCTGCTCATACACTACGGCTGTGTTTTTGACCCCAGGTCTGGTGGGGAGGGTAAGCACTCCATGCCTTTCAGAATGTATGTTGACCTCTTGTTGGAGTGTAGAGCCTACATTAAATACATCTGTTTTTGTTAATTGTTTTATTAACCATAAAATGGTTTAACCTTGACGTTACGGGTTCAGTGAAGCAACTGAAATTCCGTATTATTCTCTCAACCTTTTTTTACAATCTACTTTATTGTCAACTTCACCGATAAACTGTATTGGTGTTCATATGGTTCTCTTGTAAGGATACTCTCATCTGTTCTGTTCACGTTGCTGACAGTTTTGCTCCTGTGCTTCATTCCATTTTGGTTTCGTTTGACACCTAATGAACACACCCCAAGTATGTGTGAGTGTTCCTGTTGAAAAGGTGTGAATGTCTGTCAGCCTTCTCAGACACCGTTTTTAGGAAGTCACCACCATCATCATCATCATCAGGGCTACTGCAGCGTCTCTCATGGTCAATAGACATGTTGATGGCTAGTTGAATAGGCAGGTGGTCTGAGAGGAGGTTAGCTATTTACCACAGAGCTGCCCACCTAGGAGGTGTGAGGAATGAAGCGTTGGAGTTGGAGGGTTGAGTTGAGGTCAATTCACTATCAACTCAGTCACTCCGCGAAATGAATTGAAATTACAAGAGATTTGACAAGTGACTGATGTTATTCTTTTTTACTGGGGTTTTTTCCTATTTGTTCTGAATTAATATTAAAAAGTGCCACTCCAGTCTCCCTTTTCACGTCATTTAACACCTGATCTACTGAACAAAAGGCCCATCTCAATAGGTGGTCCAGGTTAGTCCTAACGTAGCACAGTGGGGGGTCCTCTCTCGTTCCTCAAGCAAGAGGAGGCATCACAACTTCCCATCAAACCAACTCCTTGAACTTTGCAGTTGTCTAAAAAAAAAAAAATGTAAAAACACAATTTGTCTCTGAAAAATGTTTGTTACCCTTTAGTGTGGGTACTTTACTGTATTTATACTTGGGATATCGCTTTTCAACAGGAAAAGTTCAAAAATCGCCTGGAGTACATCTTTAAGTTCCCCCACATCCTGGTGGTTGTGAGGAGGACCAACTTATTTGAATGACTAAAGGTCTCAGTGGGAGACGTACGTTGAATGACTAAAGCTCTCAGACGTACGTCGACGGACGGCGTAGATTCAACCCTATCCAGAAAATGTCCATACGTTTTCACGGACAAAAAAAGTTTCTATGAATTTAACTTTTGACCGACCGACAAATATGTTAGCCAATTATAAAAGAGCAGCACACACACTGACCAATGAGAAAAGAGCAGCACTCACACTGACCAATGAGAAAAGAGCAGCATGTACACTGACCAATGAGAAAAGAGCAGCACCCACACTGACCAATGAGAAAAGAGCAGCACGCACACTGACCAATGAGAAAAGAGCAGCATGTACACTGACCAATGAGAAAAGAGCAGCACTCACACTGACCAATGAGAAAAGAGCAGCATGTACACTGACCAATGAGAAAAGAGCAGCACCCACACTGACCAATGAGAAAAGAGCAGCATGTACACTGACCAATGAGAAAAGAGCAGCACCCACACTGACCAATGAGAAAAGAGCAGCATGTACACTGACCAATGAGAAAAGAGCAGCACCCACACTGACCAATGAGAAAAGAGCAGCACGCACACTGACCAATGAGAAAAGAGCAGCACACACACTGACCAATGAGAAAAGAGCAGCACTCACACTGACCATGGAACAGAATTCATCCCTTTCTAACTTGGCGTCCGTTCTCAACGCCCCGGCATGGCGGCAAACTAAGGTCGTGACTTTACGCAAGCAGAACGCTGGAACGTAGTGTCTGTTCCTCAATCCTAGGCACACAAAAGGTAGGTAGAACTACGTGTGAAAACAACTGCGTTAACTTTTTATGTCACATGCACAAGTACAGTGAAATACCTTTTATTGTAAGTTTTAAACCAAGCTCAATATCAATGTCATACTAAAAATAACACGGTCGAACAAAAACACACGAGAAAGAAAAATAAGAACACAAGCACGTTTTTTTTATTTTTAATACATTTTAACAAATGCTATCACATTAACATAAGTATTCAGACCCTTTACTCTGTACTTTGTTGAAGCACCTTTGGCAGTGATTAAAGCCTTGATTCTTCTTGGGTATGCTTGGCACACCTGTATTTGAGGAGTTTCTCCCATTCTTCTCTGCAGATCCTCTCAATCTCTGTCAGGTTGGATGGGGAGCATCGCTGCACAGCTATTTTCAGATCTCTCCAGAGATGTTTGATCGGGTTCAAGTCTGGGCTCTGGCTGAGCCACTCAAAGACATTCAGAGACTTGTACTAAAGCCACTCCTGTGTTGTTTTGACTGTGTGCTTTGGGTCGTTGTCCTGTAGGAAGGTGAACCTTCGCCCCAGTCTGAGATCCTGAGCGCTCTGGAGCAGGTTTTCATCAATGATCTCTCTGTACTTTGCTCCGTTCATCTTTTCCTCAATCCTGACTAGTCTCCAGTGTGTTTGCTGAAAAACATCCCCACAGCATGATGCTGCCACCACCATGCTTCACCGTAGGGATGTTGCCAGGTTTCCTCCAGATGTGACGCTTTGCATTCAGGCCAAAGAGTTTAATCTTGATTTCATCAGACCAGAGAATCATGTTTCCCATGGTTTGAGAGTCCTTTAGGTGCCTTTTGGCAAACTCCAAGCGGGCTGTCGTGTGCCTTTTACAGAGGAGTGGCTTCAGTCTGGCGACTTTACCATAAAAGCCTGATTGGTGGAGTGCTGCAGAGATGGTTGTCCTTCTGGAAGGTTCTCCCATCTCCACAGAGGAACTCTGGAGCTCTGTCAGAGTGACCATCAGGTTCTTGGTCATCTCCCTGACCAAGGCCCTTCTCCCCAGATTGCTCAGTTTGCCCACGCGGCCAGCTCTAGAAAGAGTCTTGGTGGTTCCAAACTTCTTGTTGTGCTTTGACACAATCCTGTCTCAAGCTTTATGGTCAATTCCTTCGACCTCACGGCTTTGTTTTTGCTCTGACATGCACTGTCGACTGTGGGACCTTATATAGACGGGTGTGTGCCTTTCCAAATCGTGTCCAATCAATTGAATTTACCACAGGTGGACTCCAATCAAGTTGTTGTTGAAACATCTCAAGGATGATCAATATAATCTGGATGCACCTGAGCTCAATTTTGAGTCTCATTGCAAAGGGTCTGAATACTTATGTTAATAAGGTGCTTCTGTTTTCTATTTTTAATACGTTTGCCAAAATATCTGCACTGTAGTAATAACACATGGGTATTAAACAGCCTGTCATCTGCAAATCCCATAGGCTAGGACGCACAAAAGTGCCTAAAATGCTTCGTGATTCATGTTTAGATAAATTAAACTATATTCTGCGTATAGGCCTACGAGTGCTTGTTTCAACAAGTTTCACATAAAATTATTTCAACAATGAATGAATGTCACAACTGTTTAGTCCCCAGAAAACATTGCTTGAGACACCATTCACGACAGTTTATTATTGGATTCCTACAATGGTAATGACATGCTTGTGTTCAAGGATTTCCTCATTTATTATCGCATATCATGATGCGTAAAATTGCAAAAGAGCACTCGTTTTGCATGGACCATTGCCCCGGGTTAGTAAAGAGTTCACTTGAGGACCAATAGAAAGGTCTAAAATGAATAAACTCCACAAACCCGGGGCACCGGGCTATGCAAAACGAACTTGCTCGTTGACAAGTGAGCGAGTCCCCCCTGCAAGCTCCTTCTCGTCTCTGATTGGCTGGCCTGCGGTTTCGCCAAGTCATTAGTAGATTTTCCCGGTTTCTCCAGCTCAAACAAGTCAATACGCTTGGAGTGAAGATCTCCGCTGCACAGTCGCGCTGCGTATGACTGTGGATGTTTGTGTGTTATACCAACAACTCGGCCAAGCCTTGTGAAAACGTGAATACACGTTCCTTCTACTCGTGATTTGCAAGTGAATATGCTGAATATCAGGGCAGACGAAACCTGCTGCTGAAAGTCAGTAGAAGCGCACAGGTTTCATTGGAGAAAGTGCTCTCGCTTTATTCTAGTGGGAAAGATATATTACGGATTCTGCGCGCAGTTGCTTATTCTGAGGTGAGATATTTTCATTTTTATCGTCTACTTTGGTGTAAATATTGGGATTTTTTATCAATTTGCTTTAGAGTTTAGTTTGAGAATAATTTCGACCCATATTTAATTACTATCAAAATACGGCTAGGTGTTATATGCGCTCTGAGAGGACGGCGATGTGTGCCGCCTGCTGTGTATGTTGCTGCCTTTTGGGGGAAAGTATTTATCATTCTGTTTTACCGCGTCTGTCTTGTGAGTTTTGTTGAGATTCAAGCGCCATGGGTTTTTTATTTGGATTCATTCTCTGTGCTTTGATGAATATACGGAATATATTTGTACCCTAATAAATGAACATTAAAGAAATAGTTGCCAAGCCCAGTGGTTTTCAGTGTACCACCAACTGAATTGTTCCTCTGCCCAGAGTACCCATGAAGTACCCTCTCTTGTGCATTTTTCTAGTAAACCTATGGTCTCTTAAGTCTTCTCAATTACCCCTGTGGATAGACTAAGTACCCCCCAGGGGTCCTAGTATCGCTTGTTGGGAGCCACTGGTCAACCCATGGGACCTAGGTAGGTGTATGCTACGCTAGTGTGATTTGACTGAAACACACAACAGTCACTTCTTCTATCCCACTGCAATGACTGGCTGTGCGGAACAGGTTCGTGTATTGTTGCTGTATTTAATAAGAGTGTTTTCCTCACTAAAGCGCAGAATGTACTTTATAACGGCACCTGTTTTCTAACATGACATTGTTTACGTGACTACCTAGGTGGTTTGTTTTTATTTACCACCTCATCTGGGTCTCTTCCATGGCCTTTGTTTAACTGCAGGGTTTAGTCATAGATTCTATATAGATAGGTTTCCCTTAGCCATCATCCCAGACCTCAGCCGGTGAACCAGCGATGTCTAGTTCTTAATGCTATAGGCGAGTGGTATTCTTCATGCTTTAGATTGTTTAACTAAGGGAGGAATCTCGCTTCCCTCTCTCAATTTCAATTTTAATTTAAGGGCTTTATTGGCACGGGGAAACATATATGTTTACATTGGCAAAGCAAGTGAAATAGATAATAAACAAACGTGAAATAAACATTAACAGTAAACGTTACGCTTACAAAAGTTCCCAAAATAATAAAGACATTTCAAAATGTCATTATGTCGGTGTTTGTTCTTCACTGGTTGCCCTTTTCACAAATCTTGCTGTTGTGATGGCACACTGGTATTTCGACTGATATGGGAGTTAATCAACATTGGATTTGTTTTCGGGTTCTTTGTGGCTCTGTGTAATCTGAGGGAAATGTGTCTCTAAAGACGTTTGCATATATTATGACGACATTTTGTGACGTTTATGTTCATGTTGGACTTCGGTGTTTTTAACTGTTCGGGGACACATTTTTTTAATGGAGGCAAACTACGTCCCTTTGTCGGTGATTGGTCAACAGTCTCCAAGAAAGTCTTTGTCATTCAACGAGAGACTGTTTTTCATGCACATTTTTTTTAAATTGAAAAACACTTCTCCAAACATCTTAGTTAGATGTAAAAATTGTGCAACTAAGATCTCTTTTGGCAAAAACGTCAAAATGAATGACAGATTTCTTGAGTAATCTTAGATGAATTTAGACTGTGTTGAGGAAGTGTACACTGGCTACAGCGTCTCAAAATAGACAAAATACTATTTCCACTTTTTTTCTCGTTTAAAAAAAAAGGAAGTATGCGGTTTGACTAGCCGAATTCAGATGCATTAATATGGTCATACATTTGGCAGGTTAGGAAGTGCAGCTCAGTTTTCACCTCATTTTGCGGGCAGTAGCCTGTCTTCTTGAGAGCCTGGCTTCAGCTGCCTCTCAATAACACTGCTATGCTCACTGAGTTTGTACATAGTCAATGCTTTTATTAATTTTGGGTCAGTCACAGTGGTGAGATATTCTGCCAGTGTGTACTCTATGTTTAGGGCCAAACCTCTCTCTCCCTGCATGACTCCACCCAGGCCTGAGGCGTGGGAATAGGATTTCCTGTGTAGTGTTTTTACAGCCCAGGACAACTGATGGTCTCACCGTCAGTGACTGAACTCTGCAAAAACACTACAGTGAATACTGTAGTATTTACAATTTACTAATAGTATAAATACTTGAGTAAAAAAAATAGTAGTGTATACTACAGTAATTACTGTAGTTTTTGTTTTATTATCTTTTACATAGAAGTGAGGTCTTTTTCCTTCAGGAAACCTACTGGAGAAATACAAAAAGAGCACATTTTCCATAACCTGTTTCCATAACAGGTAGGTAGGTAGGTAGGACTAGGTTCTGAACGGATAGTTGAGAGCTTATAACATGTATGGAACACAATATATGGTCGATACTTGGCATGTAGGTTTCTCACTTGTGGGTGGCACAAATTGCGATGTGGGCGATGAGAATTGGCAGGGTAGTGTTCACTATGATGATTTAGTGTTTTTGCAGACTGTAATGTTTTTGGTGTACATTTCTGTAGTCTACTAGTGTTTATTGTGTGGATAATACTGTAGTATTTACTATAGTACACTACAACATTCTATATTAAAGTACTACACATGATTGAGGGATACTACAGTGTGTAGTACATTATTCTACAGTTTACTACAATTGACTACAGAATTCTATAGTAAACTGTATCCAATTTTCTTTGTTCATGTGGGATTGTAGTGCGACACGATCACCACCTAAAACATTGTCGCTACCCTTTACTTCCATATCATGGCCTACGACAAGGTTTCCATCTGTTCCGTGTGGGGGAGAAAGTACCCTAGTTCTTAAGACCGCCACGTGACATCTTGACTCAAGACGTCGCCCGTGTAGTCATCAGGTGGCTTGGCGTGTGATAATGACTGGGCAGAGTGTAGTGCCAACTGCGATGCCAAGGAATGACTGGGAACAGATTGGTGTTGGTGTAAACATAGGATAGGAAACGTGTGGTTATTTTTAAGTCTTGGATATTACCGTAACTGCTATTTATAAACCAGACAGTCGGTTCTATTTGTGCGAATTCGTTTTGTTTTGCCAGGTTAAATAAAGATGTCAACATGTAGTAATTCATGAATATACCTTCTGTTTTGTATTATTTATTACTTTAGTCATTGAATGATCGTTGTGTGTTTTTTAAACACAGCCAGTGATGTTACTATCTAGACCAGCCGTCTGTATATATCTGGTGACAATCTGTTCCTTTTGTTCAGGCTCGTTGTGCTTTACCACACACACACCCAGTGGCTTAACTAATCCTAACAGCGGCGCGCTAACGCTAGCCTTTGTTTCAGCCGAGGCGTTGACACGTCGGCTCGTATAGTCTCATGATCTCCATCTTTACCTTCCAGAGAGACACATGGTGCAACAGATGCATGGGTTGCTACTCTCGCCATTCTGATGTAAATCACTATGGTGTTCTCAATCAAGGACATGGGATGTGTGTGTGTACGGGTGAGGGAGTTGTGTGTGTGTGTACGGGTGAGAGAGTTGTGTGTGTGTGTGTGTGTGTACGGGTGAGGGAGTTGTGTGTGTGTGTGTGTACGGGTGAGGGAGTTGTGTGTGTGCAGGGGGTGTAGAATGATCAATCCCATCTATGTCTTGTGGCTACTACCCCTCTCCTTCCTTGGCACTCGTGGAACGACAACAAATCACTTCCTGAATAGAGGGAAATAGTAGCGGTGTCTTTTGGTAGGCACTAAACTCTGACATGGTTTGTTGGCCAAAATCCTATGGGGTAAATTTATGGAGTTGTTTTTGTAGGGTTTTTGGATAAAGTCCGAAAACAAGGTCTGTGGTAAAACGCAGGGTTAGGAGATCTGATACGTTTGGTTCTATGACATCATCTTCACCGGTCACCTTTTGTGAATTTTGAAGAATTTATTTAATAATGTAGGAACCGAAAGGTTGCTGGATTGATTCCCCCGAGCTGACAAGGTAAAAATCTGTCGTTCTGCCCCTGAACGAGGCAGTTAACCCACTGTTTCTAGGCCGTCATTGAAGATAAGAATTTGTTCTTAACTTACTTGCCTAGTTAAATAAAGGTTAAATAAATAAAAAATATGAACTCATAGAACCTAAAAGATCTCCTAAACCTGTGTTAACCTCAAACCTTATTTTCAGTGTTCTATTCCATTTCCCATAAGGATGGCTGAACAAACCAGAGGTAACTCATTCCTGGGTTTTAGGACGACAAGCTGGCGAGCTCTATAGGGCAGGCGGCCATGGGTCGGCCTATTGTCAGGTGGTGACCTGGGGGTCTGGTTGTGCCCCGTGCCGGTCCAA
The DNA here is from genome assembly GCF_045679555.1 of Salvelinus alpinus. Classification (NCBI taxonomy): domain Eukaryota; kingdom Metazoa; phylum Chordata; class Actinopteri; order Salmoniformes; family Salmonidae; genus Salvelinus; species Salvelinus alpinus. Next base: position 101,321,296 of record NC_092090.1, read on the forward strand.
TCAAAGACCCCATTGTGTGGAGCCCGGTGGCCTCAGGGAGAAGGCTTTGAGCAGACTCCAGGAGTCTGCCTGGCTGGTATTTGCGATGGAGCCCCCAGTACTAGAGAAGGTGGCACACGAGTGTGTGTTGGCATGCCACTACTGCAGTCTGCCTGTCAGGTGGTTCAGTTGGGGCTCTCTGTCTCTGTCTGTCTCTTATCTCTCTCTGTCTCTCTCTGTCTCTCTCTGTCTCTCTCTCCCTGTCACTCTCTGTCTCCCCCTGTCTCTCTCTGTCTCTCTCCGTCTCTCTCTTATCTCTCTCCCTGTCTGTCTGTCTCTCTCTTTCTCTCTCTCTCTCTCTCTCTCTCTCTCTCTCTCTCTCTCTCTCTCTCTCTCTCTCTCTCTCTCTCTCTCTCTCTCTCTCTGTCTCTCTCTCTCTGTCTCTCTCCCTGTCTCTCTCTCTGTCTCTCTCCCTGTCTCTCTCTCTCTCTCTCTCTCTCTCTCTCTCTCTCTCTCTCACTCGCCCTGTCTGTCTCTCTCTCCCTGTCTCTCTCTCTCCCTGTCTCTCTCTCTCTCTCCCTGTCTGTCTCTCTCTCGCTCTCTCCCTGCCTGTCTCTCTGTCTCTCTCTCTCCCTGCCTGTCTCTCTCTCTCTGTCTCTCTCTCTCTGCCTGTCTGTCTCTCTCTGTCTCTCTATCCCTGTCTGTCTGTCTGTCTCTCTCTCTGTCTGTCTCTCTCTCTGCCCGTGTCTCTCTGTCTCTGTCTCTCTCTCTGTCTCTCCCACCCTGTCTGTCTGTGTCTCTCTCTCCCTGTCTGTCTGTCTGTCTCTGTCTCTCTCTCTCTCTCTGTCTGTCTCTCTCCCTGTCTCTCTCTCTGTCTCTCTCTCTCTCTCTCTCTCTCTCTCTCTCTCTCTCTCTCTCTCTCTCTCCCTGTCTGTCTCTCTCTCTCCCTGTCTCTCTCTTTCCCTGTCTCTCTGTCTCTCTCTCTCTCCCTGTCTGTCTCTCTCCCTGTCTCTCTCTCTGTCTCTCTCTCTGTCTCTCTCTCTCTCTCTCTCTCTCTCTCTCTCCCTGTCTGTCTAAGTCTCTGTCTCTCTCTCTGTCTGTCTCTCTCCATGTCTGTCTCTCTCTCTGTCTCTGTCTCTCTGTTTGTCTCTCTGTGTGTGTTTCAAGCAGGCAGTCAAGAGGTTCAGTTGGAGCTCTGCCCACACACTCACGGGTGCATACTCAATATACAGCGTGCACACACACACCCACCCACACACACACACACACACACACACACACACGACTCCGTACACTCCCTCAGGAGGCAATAAGAGTGTGTAGTCAATATGATGATCATCAGTGTAAGGTTGTTTCTGTGGTGGGGAAAGATACGTTTCATCTCTGACAACACTCTCTCACACTTGTGGTTGATGACTCCTTGCTGTCCCCAGTCCACCTGGTCGTGCTGCTGCTCCGGTTTCAACTGTTCTGCCTGCGGCTATGGAACCCTGACCTGTTAACCGGACGTGCTACCTGTCCCAGACCTGCTGTTTTCAACTCTCTAGAGACAGCAGGAGCGGTAGAGATACTCTTAATGATCGGCTATGAAAAGCCAACTGACATTTACTCCTGAGGTTCTGACTTGCTGCACCCTCGACAACATTTATGAACATTTGAACATCTTGGCATAGTTCTGTTATAATCTCCACCCGGCACAGCCAGAAGAGGACTGGCCACCCCTCATAGCCTGGTTCCTCTCTAGGTTTCTTCCTAGGTTTTGGCCTTTCTAGGGAGTTTTTCCTAGCCACTGTGCTTCTACACCTGCATTGTTTGCTGTTTTGGGTTTTAGGCTGGGTTTCTGTACAGCACTTTGTGCACATCAGCTGATGTAAGAAGGGCTATATAAATTTGATTTGATTTCGCCACAGGCCAACGCTGCCCTGTCAGAACGATACTCTCTCACAGTGTAAACACTCCTGAGCATCTCACACCTTGTTGTTGTCCCTTTCAGGTGTTTTAGAGAGAGGGAGGGAGGGAGGGGGGAGGGAGGGAGGGAGGGGGGCAGGGAGAGAGGCAGGGAGAGAGGGAGGGAGGCAGGGAGGGAGGCAGGGAGGGAGGGAGGCAGGGAGGGAGGGAGGGAGGGGGGCAGGGAGGGAGGGGGGGGACCAGGGGTGAAATAAGACACCAGTTTTCCTTCAGCCTCCTTATTGTATGTCACCATGTTTACAGATCCTCATGTACACTGTGAATGGATGCCTTGTTTGGTTGTGTTGTGTGTCAGAGGGGGAGGGGGGAGGGGAGGGGGGGACCAGGGGTGAAATCACATCCTTTTGAGTAGGTTCATTATTTTCAGTCGACACCATGTGGCTTTGCAGGGATTGGTTGGTTGTTGATATCATCGTATCCCCTGTCGATAATGGATATATATAAGTGTCTTTTTTTAAATAAATCCAGTGTGTTTGTGTCCAGATGAATCTGAATGGTTCAGGATTACTTTCTAGATTACTTTCCAGATTACTTTCCAGATTACTTTCTAGATTACTTTCCAGATTACTTTCTAGATTACTTTCCAGATTACTTTCTAGATGACTTCTTCTTCTTTGTTCTGAAGCACAGAGACACAGAGACACAGAGACGAGGGAAGCCTGGGGATATTTTTGGAATTCCAATTGATTAGAACGAATGATTTAAAAGTGTGTAGCTTATTTAATTTTTTTGTCTCCTGGCTGAGGACAAGTGTTGTCTCCTGGCTGAGGACAAGTGTTGTCTCCTGGCTGAGGACAAGTGTTGTCTCCTGGCTGAGGACAAGTGTTTTCTCCTGGCTGAGGACAAGTGTTGTCTCCTGGCTGAGGCCAAGTGTTGTCTCCTGGCTGAGGACAAGTGTTGTCTCCTGGCTGAGGACAAGTGTTGTCTCCTGGCTGAGGACAAGTGTTTTCTCCTGGCTGAGGACAAGTGTTGTCTCCTGGCTGAGGCCAAGTGTTGTCTCCTGGCTGAGGCCAAGTGTTGTCTCCTGGCTGAGGACAAGTGTTGTCTCCTGGCTGAGGACAAGTGTTGTCTCCTGGCTGAGGACAAGTGTTGTCTCCTGGCTGAGGACAACTGTTGTCTCCTGGCTGAGGACAAGTGTTGTCTCCTGGCTGAGGACAAGTGTTGTCTCCAGGCTGAGGACAAGTGTTGTCTCCTGGCTGAGGACAAGTGTTGTCTCCTGGCTGAGGACAAGTGTTTTCTCCTGGCTGAGGACAAGTGTTGTCTCCTGGCTGAGGACAAGTGTTGTCTCCTGGCTGAGGACAAGTGTTGTCTCCTGGCTGAGGACAAGTGTTTTCTCCTGGCTGAGGACAAGTGTTGTCTCCTGGCTGAGGACAAGTGTTGTCTCCAGGCTGAGGACAAGTGTTGTCTCCTGGCTGAGGACAAGTGTTGTCTCCTGGCTGAGGACAAGTGTTGTCTCCTGGCTGAGGACAAGTGTTGTCTCCTGGCTGAGGCCAAGTGTTGTCTCCTGGCTGAGGCCAAGTGTTGTCTCCTGGCTGAGGACAAGTGTTGTCTCCTGGCTGAGGACAAGTGTTGTCTCCTGGCTGAGGACAAGTGTTGTCTCCTGGCTGAGGACAAGTGTTGTCTCCTGGCTGAGGACAAGTGTTGTCTCCTGGCTGAGGACAAGTGTTGTCTCCTGGCTGAGGACAAGTGTTGTCTCCTGGCTGAGGACAAGTGGTGTCTCCAGGCTGAGGACAAGTGGTGTCTCCAGGCTGAGGACAAGTGGTGTCTCCTGGCTGAGGACAAGTGTTGTCTCCAGGCTGAGGACAAGTGTTGTCTCCTGGCTGAGGACAAGTGTTGTCTCCAGGCTGAGGACAAGTGTTGTCTCCTGGCTGAGGACAAGTGTTGTCTCCTGGCTGAGGACAAGTGTTGTCTCCTGGCTGAGGACAAGTGTTGTCTCCTGGCTGAGGACAAGTGTTGTCTCCTGGCTGAGGACAAGTGTTGTCTCCTGGCTGAGGACAAGTGTTGTCTCCTGGCTGAGGACCTAACCAATCATTTTGTAAACAAACCTCAGCTTTGTCTGTTTGGGTTGGAGAATATAGCTCTGTTATTTTTTTCCCATTGTTTTCACGTCCACTTCTGTGTGTCTCTGAAATACCAGAATAACAACAAGTCTTCTTCAGTCAGTCCATTGTACTGAGACGTCTGTTTTTACTCTCTCTCTCTACTTTTCTCTCTCGCGCTACTCCTCTCTCTCTCTCTCTACACTCCCCCCTCTCTCTTTTGCTCTCTCTTTCTGGATTAAACTAAACAAACTTTTCCTCTCTGCAGGACAATATGCCTCAGACGTCACCGCTGACAGGCATGCTGGTCTCCAGTGGTTACAACAAGAACCAGAGCCAGACCAAGGAAGAGGGACTGTATTACCATGACAACACCCTGGTGTCCGGCTCGCTCGAGGCCCTCATCCACCACCTTGTACCCAGCATGGACTACTACCCTGACGTGAGCGTCTGTCTCTCTCGTTGTTTCCATCTCTCTCTCTCTCTCTCTCTACTTTTCTCTCTCTCTCTGTTTACCTCTCTTTTTGTTTCTGTCTTTCTTTCTTATTTAACTTTCCACAAGGGGAGAAATAAAAAAAAACATATTCCTCTGTTATTTACATCTCTCTTCCTTCCCATCTTTCTCTCCACAGAGAACATACATCTTCACCTTCCTGCTCTCCTCTCGTCTGTTCATCCACCCCTACGAGCTCATGTCCAAAGTCTGTCACCTGTGTATGGAACAGCAGAGACTGAGTGACCCTCAGGCAGACAAGGTAACTCTATACCTCCATTATACTCATTAAGGTTGTACTGTAGTATATTATACTAGAATGGTACACACTAATATTTCTCCATTATACTAGAATGGTACACGATTTCTCCGTTATACTAGAATGGTACACAGTAATATTTATCCGTTATACTAGAATGGTACACAGTAATATTTCTCCGTTATACTAGAATGGTACACAGTAATATTTATCCGTTATACTAGAATGGTACACAGTAATATTTCTCCGTTATACTAGAATGGTACACAGTAATATTTCTCCGTTATACTAGAATGGTACACAGTAATATTTATCCGTTATACTAGAATGGTACACAGTAATATTTATCCGTTATACTAGAATGGTACACAGTAATATTTCTCCGTTATACTAGAATGGTACACGATTTCTCCGTTATACTAGAATGGTACACAGTAATATTTCTCCGTTATACTAGAATGGTACACGATTTCTCCGTTATACTAGAATGGTACACAGTAATATTTATCCGTTATACTAGAATGGTACACAGTAATATTTCTCCGTTATACTAGAATGGTACACCGTAATATTTCTCCGTTATACTAGAATGGTACACAGTAATATTTCTCCGTTATACTAGAATGGTACACAGTAATATTTCTCCGTTATACTAGAATGGTACACAGTAATATTTCTCCGTTATACTATATACTTCTTGAAGATAGACCTGCAACAATCACTTTTTTTTCTTTCAGATGAGGATCAGGAAGTTGGCGCCCAAGATCCTCCAGCTGCTCCAGGAGTGGACGGAGACGTTCTCCTACGACTTCAGAGACGAGAGGATGATGAGGAGCCTGAAGGAGCTGACCCAACGCCTGTCCTCAGGGGACGAGGTCAGTTACAGTCAAATTCATTCAATCTTTGTCACTGAAGGGAAATTCATTGTGCAGCCAGGAGTATATAAGACACATGAGTACATAAGATTCATAAATAACAAAGACACACTCACAAGTTAGTCTGTCTTATGATGCCACCTGACCTGTCTTGGCTGTAAAGGTAGTCGGTCATTCGATGCCACCTGACCTGTCATGGCTGTAAAGTTAGTCCGTCATCCGATGCCACCTGTCTTGGATGTAAAGTTAGTCCGTCATCCGATGCCACCTGTCTTGGATGTGAAGTTAGCCTGTCATCCGATGCCACCTGACCTGTCTTGGCTGTCTTGGCTGTAAAGCTGATAAGAAGAGAATGAGGGGGAAAAGAGAAAAATAACATCATCATTTGGGAAAACAGTATATTTTTGTTTCCCTTGAATCAGCAGTTACTGGGTATATTTGAGAGGGCATGTGGAGCGAGGCTAGGCTAGAGGTTTCAGGAGGTTGGTTAGTGGGGAAAGTTTGCTCGAGCCACAAAGCATATATATATATATATATATATTTTTTTTTTAAATGTTGCCTGGCCAAATCAAAAGAAAATATCTATTGTTCAGCAGCTTGTCTGCTGCCCTGTTTCTCCTGAGGCTGTAGTTGAATTGTTCCACTACTGCTGACTTGAATGTCACTAGCTTAGCACTGGTTTGCTTTGGTCAGCATCCCGAATGGCCCCCTAAGGGCTCTGGTCAAAAGTGCTGCACTATGTAGGGAATAGGGTGCTATTGGGTCCCGGTCTATAGTAGTGAACTATGTAGGGAATAGGGTGTCATTGGGTCCCGGTCTATAGTAGTGAACTATATAGGGAATAGGGTGTCATTTGGAACGTTACCCTTGGTTTGCTTCATAGGGCTGTTTTCATGGTTTACTTTGAGGGATGACTTCCTATGAAATGCTTCTCTCGTTATCCTCTCCTTCAATGGATGGTACAAAGGAACCCCGAAACTGCACCACAGCACATTTAGCGCCGTGGCTACTGCTGTTGCCATTGATAAAAAATAACTCATAACTTGATGATGAAGCTGTGTAAGAACCAAAGAGCTGGCGATAACTTTAGCTGGTACCGCTAACCCAGGTAAACGTGGCCCTGCTTCATTAACTTAGCTACGCCATCTCTTTTTGTCTCTTTTTCATGATGGACCTATAGCTCTGTGTTAAGTTGGATGGTTTCTCACCATTGGGGATGGTACTGGAACATTGGAACATTGGGTACTGGAACATTGGGTACTGGAACATTGGAACATTGGGTACTGGAACATTGGAACATTGGGTACTGGAACATTGGAACGTTGGGTACTGGAACATTGGGTACTGGAACATTGGAACATTGGGTACTGGAACATTGGAACATCGGGTACTGGAACATTGGGTACTGGAACATTGGAACATTGGGTACTGGAACATTGGAACATTGGGTACTGGAACATTGGGTACTGGAACATTGGAACATTGGGTACTGGAACATTGGGTACTGGAACTTAGGAACATTGGGTACTGGAACTTTGGGTACTGGAACATTGGAACATTAGGTACTGGAACTTAGGAACATTGGGTACTGGAACTTAGGAACATTGGGTACTGGAACTTAGGAACATTGGGTACTGGAACTTAGGAACATTGGGTACTGGAACATTGGGTACTGGAACATTGGAACTTTGGGTACTGGAACATTGGAACATTGGGTACTGGAACTTAGGAACATTGGGTACTTGCTATAGCCTTGCTGTACTGTAGCATGTAAACAGTTTATATTCCATATAGTTAGAATAAAATCACTGAAGAGTTTTAGGAGACATATAGCCGGGTTAGCTGACCGCGTTACAAACAATGCACGCGCTTCAAAGGGGCAGTCCATGTGTTGTTGTTAATGGTTGTGGACGACCACATAGCTACCATGACGAGAAGTTGCCACGTGGTGAATTGTAAGTGGCTCGATTTTATCTCGTTCTTGATACCCATGTCTGGGGTGTTTTGACTGATGTCTTGTCTATGCTAATATGGCTGAAATTTGCTAGCTAGCTAACCAACAACTGTATAGAAGTATTTGAGTGACAACAAGTGCTCATTTTGCAAATGTATTTCTGTTTGTTTATGTTTACATGTAGTTTTGGATGTTGTCAACAATCTATGCTTACCCCGTCTGTTTTGCCCCTTAATTGCGCATGTGTCGCTTTTGTTGCTAAACAACCAACCCGTCTATATTATGGGTGTTTTCAGACACTAGACACATAAACATCGTGATGGCAACAGGAGTGAGTGCATTCCTGCTCTAAGTGCAGTATGCACTTAAGTCCTCCTCTCTGTCATTCTCTCTCTCTGTCACTCTCTCTCTCTCTCTCTCTCTCTCTCTCTCTCTCTCTCTCTCTCTCTCTCTCTCTCTCTCTCTCTCTCTCTCTCTCTCTCTCTCTCTGAGCTAAGCTGTCTGATTCCATAACAAAGAGAACCTTCTGGCGCTGGTCAGGTGGTCCTCACCAGGAAGTGATGTCACAAAGCCAGGAAAAAGAAGGGTGAGGGGGGGGTGTGATTGGCGGCGTGACCGTCTGTTCCCTTCTCTGATACCAGAGTTGAGGGTGGCGGAGGCATAGAAGAAAGCTTAGCCCCTCCCCCTCCCCCTGTTCAACAGTACCATTTGTCACAAGTAGCTCCCGCTGCGTGGAAATGTCAGCCTGGTATCTCCAGGAATAGTTTCTAATTATAGCCAGGCAGAGCACCCTTCTGTCCCTTAACCCCCATGTCTGTGGAGAACAGAAGACTCACCAGATGGCGGGATGCTTTGAAGTGCCCCCCCACCCGACCTGAGACCGTCTCACTGGTGTCTTGCATTACCACTAGCCTGACCCCAGATCTGTTTGTGTTGTCTTGCCAATTCCTATCATCCTTGTCGTGACCAGAGCAAGAGAACACCAACAGATCTGAGATCAGGTTAGTCTTGCATTGTCCAACTGTACTCAGAAGCACCTGCTGCTCATCTGTAGTTCTTTACAACTCATCTGTAGTTCTTTACAACTCATCTGTAGTTCTTTACAACTCATCTGTAGTTCTTTACAACTCATCTGTAGTTCTTTACAACTCATCTGTAGTTCTTTACAACTCATCTGTAGTTCTTTACAAATGCTGTTTTGAATTGAAAATATAAGTGTACCTGCACACTGAAGAAGGCTGTAAAGCCAGAAGGTCTGTGTATGCTATCCCTAATGCAGTGAAACTCATTTTAAAAATTGAATAATGAAGTAAGATTTTATTTGTATTTAAAAAAAAAATTGAGTGCAACTAATTACACCTTTTTGATGGATGGTAAAAGTCCCAAGGTATTGTGTACATATATAACAGTGAAGTCATCCAAGTGTTATCTAGATTACAGTTGTACTTAATGCCCCATTGCTAAGGTCAGAGTTCTACTAAATGTTATATTATTATTAGATTACTAGTGTACTACTAGGTTACCTTAGAGAGTAGTACTACTAGGTTACCTTAGAGAGTAGTACTACTAGGTTACCTTAGAGAGTAGTACTACTAGGTTACCTTAGAGAGTAGTACTACTAGGTTACCTTAGAGAGTAGTACTACTAGGTTACCTTAGAGAGTAGTACTACTAGGTTACCTTAGAGAGTAGTACTACTAGGTTACCTTAGAGAGTAGTACTACTAGGTTACCTTAGAGAGTAGTACTACTAGGTTACCTTAGAGAGTAGTACTACTAGGTTACCGTAGAGAGTAGTACTACTAGGTTACCTTAGAGAGTAGTACTACTAGGTTACCTTAGAGAGTAGTACTACTAGGTTACCTTAGAGAGTAGTACTACTAGGTTACCGTAGAGAGTAGTACTACTAGGTTACCTTAGAGAGTAGTACTACTAGGTTACCTTAGAGAGTAGTACTACTAGGTTACCGTAGAGAGTAGTACTACTAGGTTACCTTAGAGAGTAGTACTACTAGGTTACCTTAGAGAGTAGTACTACTAGGTTACCTTAGAGAGTAGTACTACTAGGTTACCGTAGAGAGGAACGGCACCGCTAGGTTACCGTAGAGAGGAGCACCGCTAGGTTACCGTAGAGAGGAACGGCACCGCTAGGTTACCGTAGAGAGGAGCACCGCTAGGTTACCGTAGAGAGGAGCACCGCTAGGTTACCGTAGAGAGGAACGGCACCGCTAGGTTACCGTAGAGAGGAGCACCACTAGGTTACCGTAGAGAGGAGCACCGCTAGGTTACCGTAGAGAGGAGCACCGCTAGGTTACCGTAGAGAGGAACGGCACCACTAGGTTACCGTAGAGAGGAGCACCACTAGGTTACCGTAGAGAGGAACGGCACCACTAGGTTACCGTAGAGAGGAGCACCGCTAGGTTACCGTAGAGAGGAGCACCACTAGGTTACCGTAGAGAGGAACGGCACCACTAGGTTACCGTAGAGAGGAGCACCACTAGGTTACCGTAGAGAGGAGCACCACTAGGTTACCGTAGAGAGGAACGGCACCACTAGGTTACCGTAGAGAGGAGCACCGCTAGGTTACCGTAGAGAGTAGTACTACTAGGTTACCGTAGAGAGGAGCACCGCTAGGTTACCGTAGAGAGGAGCACCACTAGGTTACCGTAGAGAGGAATGGCACCACTAGGTTACCGTAGAGAGGAACGGCACCACTAGGTTACCGTAGAGAGGAGCACCGCTAGGTTACCGTAGAGAGGAATGGCATCACTAGGTTACCGTAGAGAGGAACGGCACCGCTAGGTTACCGTAGAGAGGAGCACCGCTAGGTTACCGTAGAGAGGAGCACCACTAGGTTACCGTAGAGAGGAATGGCACCACTAGGTTACCGTAGAGAGGAGCGGCAGTGAATGATCTAATGCTTTAGTAAAGACTTGGAGGGAGTTAAAGTTGTCATCTGGGGTTCATCCCCGTGACGAAGAGCATTTAATCTCCACCACACACAAAAGTGGGATTACAGCGGGATAGAAGATTATTCTCTAGAATCTAGATCTCTCCCCCCCCCAACATTGCTGCTTAAGGCTGTAATATCTCCAGTTTAAGTGGTGATTGGCTTGAGTTGACAAGGTGAGTGGTGTGCGTGGCATCACCCGTAACAGAAGGACTTCAAACTACACAGAGGAATGCATTACGACCGAAACTAATACGTGCATTTGAGAAAAGGTCTGCCCAGCCTTCCTCCTACTCTCCGTTCCCCTCTCAACAGATTGATGGGCCACCATTACCTTCCCCAAGTGTCTCAGCAGCACAGCAATGCTTCAGAAAAGAGATGAGACAGATACGTTGAATTGCTGGGTGGACACTAACACACATCAAACATACAGTTTTAAAGGAAAGTTTGTTGAGAAAATGCGCCGGCCTGGACCGCTGCTGAACTGAACTTGAGACGTGTTTGCAGAACCTGCTGTTGTTTCTGTTGGCTTGAATTGGCAGACAGGAGGTGGAGGGAGACGGGATGTGGTCACAGAAAGCCTCCTTCTCTTTTGTTGAACCTCATACCAGCGGGATGGAAAGGGGCCATGACCGGGAGTTGTCTCTCCACCACTCCCTTTATTCCTCCTTCCAGCTATAGAGTTACCATATTTAATGCATAACATGCCTGTGAACTCAATGAAACTGACTTCCTGTCTTCATCCCTCTTCCTCTCCCTCCATCCCTCTTCCTCTCCCTCCATCCCTCTTCCTCTCCATCCATCCCTCTTCCTCTCCATCCATCCCTCTTCCTCTCCCTCCATCCCTCTTCCTCTCCCTCCATCCCTCTTCCTCTCCATCCATCCCTCTTCCTCTCCCTCCATCCCTCTTCCTCTCCCTCCATCCCTCTTCCTCTCCCTCCATCCCTCTTCCTCTCCCTCCATCTCTCTCCATCCATCCCTCTCCCTTCATCTCTCTCCATCCATCCCTCTCCCTTCATCTCTCCCTCCATCTCTCCCTCCATCTCTCTCCCTCTCTCCATCTCTCTCCCTCCCTCCATCCCTCCCTCCAGCTGTACAGGAAGGTGGTTCACCAGATGATTCAGGTCCTAATCAGGAAGCTGACTACTCTGAGCCAGTACGAGGAGGCCCTGGTCAAGATCAATGCTACGGCCACAGACCGACTGACCGCGCTCAAGGCCAAGCCTCAGGCCATCCAGAGAGACATGCTGTCCATCTGCAACGACCCCTTCACCATGGCCCAGCAACTCACTCACATAGAACTGGTGAGAGACAGACACAGCAACTCACTCACATAGAACTGGTGAGAGACAGACACAGCAACTCACTCACATAGAACTGGTGAGAGACAGACACAGCAACTCACTCACATAGAACTGGTGAGAGACAGACACAGCAACTCACTCACATAGAACTGGTGAGAGACAGACACAGCAACTCACTCACATAGAACTGGTGAGAGACAGACAGACAGAGCAACTCACTCACATAGAACTGGTGAGAGACAGACACAGCAACTCACTCACATAGAACTGGTGAGAGACAGACAGACAGACAGACAGACAGACAGACAGACAGACAGACAGACAGACAGACAGACAGACAGACAGACAGACAGACAGACAGACAGACAGACAGACAGACAGACAGACAGACAGACAGACAGACAGACAGACAGACAGACAGACAGACAGACAGACAGACAGACAGACAGACTCACACTGAGCTGGTGAGCGATGCTGTTCATATTGCTACTTGTCACCAGCTCTGTTTTCGCCTTCAGTTTGATGTCCATACATTAAAACAGTTGTGTTTAATCTGCTGTAGCCTGCATCGTAACACCTCAATCAGGGATGTCAAATTGGCTAAACATTTATTAACGTCACATCAACCTGACTGAACGCATTCACAGAAAGAGGGAATTCATCGAGTTGCTTTTCCTTTTCAGGAGAGACTGAGCAACATCGAACCAGAGGAATTTATCCAGGCCTTTGAGAAGAAAGACCTTCTGGACAATGATAAGGTAATGAGTCTGCATGCTTATCCACAATAGGTCACTGGTATGTTATGGAACAGGCTACAGTTGACTAGAACCTTGTGGTGGGATAATGCAGAGAGAACCCTGTGGTGGGATAATGCAGAGAGAACCCTGTGGTGGGATAATGCAGATATAACCCTGTGGTGGGATAATGCAGATATAACCCTGTGGTAATGCAGATAGAACCCTGTGATAATGCAGATAGAACCCTGTGATAATGCAGAGGGAACCCTGTGGTAATGCAGATAAAACCCTGTGATAATGCAGAGGGAACCCTGTGGTAATGCAGACAGAACCCCGTGGTAATGCAGATAGAACCCTGTGGTGTGATAATGCAGATAGAACCCTGTGGTAATGCAGATAGAACCCTGTGGTGTGATAATGCAGATAGAACCCTGTTCCTTTTAACATCCCTCTGTCTGTCTGGAAGGGATACAATGTTTTGTTTGTATCGCCATGCAACCACTCGGCCACAAAACAGCCACCACGAGGGTTTTGTTTTGGGTGTGTACGCGCGTGCTCGCCAGCGTTCGGCTGCTAGGCAACAGGGATGTTTCGCGGGGATATTTTGGCGCCCTTTCTTTTGTGCCTTGGGCTACCCCTCTACATTCACTTCCAAGGGGGGTCTGTGTGTTGACCACTCTGGCCATTGTGTGAGGGAGAGAGGAGAAATGCGTCAAGCTAAAGGAATGTAAGCAATTAGAATTATTCAGCTCTGCTAAATGGTGTGAATAGCTAGCTAACACCCTGACGGTGTGGCCTCAGAGCATCGTGTCGCGTCTGCAATAATAGTCTAATTACAAAGACAACTATAAAGTCTATATACCCATCTGGGGGTCTACAGCAGGTTCACGTTTTTAAATATAACGGCTGTTTGTCAAACTGTTTTACTCATTTTGTAATTGACAAAATACCCAATTAGCCATGAGCTAAGTAATGGTAATGAAATGCTATGCAAACTGGTGCTAATGAAATGTTATGTCTTTATTGCTACAGAGCTGTTTCAGCGACCAGAAGAAGGCTAGTAGCCTGGAGGCCTATGTAGAGTGGTTCAACAGACTCAGCTTCCTGGTGGCCACAGAGATCTGCATGGTGAGTGGTTGGGTAGATCTGAGTGGTTGGGTAGATCTGAGTGGTTGGGTAGATCTGAGTGGTTGGGTAGATCTGAGTGGTTGGGTAGATCTGCATGGTGAGTGGTTGGGTAGATCTGAGTGGTTGGGTAGATCTGAGTGGTTGGGTAGATCTGCATGGTGAGTGGTTGGGTAGATCTGAGTGGTTGGGTAGATCTGAGTGGTGACTGATTGGGTAGATCTACGTGGTGAGTGGTTGGGTACATCTGAGTGGTGAGTGGTTGGGTAGATCTACGTGGTGAGTGATTGGGTAGATCTACGTGGTGAGTGATTGGGTAGATCTACGTGGTGAGTGATTGGGTAGATCTACGTGGTGAGTGGTTGGGTAGATCTACGTGGTGAGTGGTTGGGTAGATCTACGTGGTGAGTGGTTGGGTAGATCTACATGGTGAGTGGTTGGGTAGATCTACGTGGTGAGTGGTTGGGTAGATCTACGTGGTGAGTGGTTGGGTAGATCTACGTGGTGAGTGGTTAATCGGAAAAGGCGGCACTCCAAAATGTTAAGAAAAAGAGGACACAAAAGATATCGCCTCATTTCACTTCCTGTGATGAAGGCATAACTGCCGAGACACGTTATCCTGCCGAAACACGTCATCCTGCCGAGACACGTTATCCTGCCGAGACACGTTATCCTGCCGAAACACGCCAGCCTGCCGAGACACGTTATCCTGCCCAGACACGTTATCCTGCCGAGACACGTTATCCTGCCCAGACACGTTATCCTGCTCAGACACGTTATCCTGCCCAGACACGTTATCCTGCCGAGACACGTTATCCTGCCGAAACACGTCATCCTGCCGAGACACGTTATCCTGCCCAGACACGTTATCCTGCCGAAACACGTTATCCTGCTCAGACACGTTATCCTGCCGAAACACGCCAGCCTGCCGAGACACGTTATCCTGCCCAGACACGTTATCCTGCCGAGACACGTTATCCTGCCGAAACACGTCATCCTGCCGAGACACGTTATCCTGCCCAGACACGTTATCCTGCCGAAACACGTTATCCTGCCGAAACACGTTATCCTGCCGAAACACGTCATCCTGCCCAGACACGTTATCCTGCCGAGACACGTTATCCTGCCGAAACACGTCATCCTGCCGAGACACGTTATCCTGCCCAGACACGTTATCCTGCCGAAACACGTTATCCTGCCGAAACACGTTATCCTGCCCAGACACGTTATCCTGCCGAAACACGTTATCCTGCCGAAACACGTTATCCTGCCCAGACACGTTATCCTGCCGAAACACGTCATCCTGCCGAGACACGTTATCCTGCCGAAACACGTTATCCTGCCGAGACACGTTATCCTGCCGAAACACGTTATCCTGCTGAAACACGTTATCCTGCCCAGACACGTTATCCTGCCCAGACACGTTATCCTGCCGAAACACGTTATCCTGCCGAAACACGTTATCCTGCCCAGACACGTTATCCTGCCGAAACACGTTATCCTGCCCAGACACGTTATCCTGCCGAAACACGTTATCCTGCCGAAACACGTTATCCTGCCCAGACACGTTATCCTGCCCAGACACGTTATCCTGCCGAAAGTCTTCCGTTATCCTGCCGAAACACGTTATCCTGCCCAGACACGTTATCCTGCCCAGACACGTTATCCTGCCGAAACACGTTATCCTGCCCAGACACGTTATCCTGCCGAAACACGTTATCCTGCCCAGACACGTTATCCTGCCGAAACACGTTATCCTGCCGAAACACGTTATCCTGCCGAAACACGTTATCCTGCCGAAACACGTTATCCTGCCGAAACACGTTATCCTGCCGAAACACGTTATCCTGCCGAAACACGTTATCCTGCCGAGACACGTTATCCTGCCGAAACACGTTAGCCTGCCGAAACACGTTATCCTGCCCAGACACGTTATCCTGCCCAGACACGTTATCCTGCCGAAACACGTTATCCTGCCGAAACACGTTATCCTGCCCAGACACGTTATCCTGCCCAGACACGTTATCCTGCCGAGACACGTTATCCTGCCGAAACACGTTATCCTGCCCAGACACGTTATCCTGCTCAGACACGTTATCCTGCCGAGACACGTTATCCTGCCGAAACACGTTATCCTGCTGAAACACGTTATCCTGCCGAAACACGTTATCCTGCCGAGACACGTTATCCTGCCGAAACACGTTATCCTGCCGAAACACGTTATCCTGCCCAGACACGTTATCCTGCTCAGACACGTTATCCTGCTCAGACACGTTATCCTGCCGAAACACGTTATCCTGCCCAGACACGTTATCCTGCCGAAACACGTTATCCTGCCGAAACACGTTATCCTGCTCAGACACGTTATCCTGCTCAGACACGTTATCCTGCCGAAACACGTTATCCTGCCGAAACACGTTATCCTGCCGAAACACGTTATCCTGCCGAAACACGTTATCCTGCTCAGACACGTTATCCTGCCGAAACACGTTATCCTGCCCAGACACGTTATCCTGCCCAGACACGTTATCCTGCCGAAACACGTTATCCTGCCGAAACACGTTATCCTGCCCAGACACGTTATCCTGCCCAGACATGTTATCCTGCCGAAACACGTTATCCTGCCGAAACACGTTATCCTGCCGAAACACGTTATCCTGCCGAAACACGTTATCCTGCTGAAACACGTTATCCTGCCCAGACACGTTATCCTGCCGAGACACGTTATCCTGCCCAGACACGTTATCCTGCCGAGACACGTTATCCTGCCGAAACACGTTATCCTGCTGAAACACGTTATCCTGCCCAGACACGTTATCCCGCCGAAACACGTTAGCCTGCTGAAACACGTTATCCTGCCCAGACACGTTATCCTGCCGAAACACGTTATCCTGCCCAGACACGTTATCCTGCCCAGACACGTTATCCTGCCGAAACACGTTATCCTGCCTAGACACGTTATCCTGCCCAGACACGTTATCCTGCCGAAACACGTTATCCTGCCGAAACACGTTATCCTGCCGAAACACGTTATCCTGCCCAGACACGTTATCCTGCCGAAACACGTCAGCCTGCCGAAACACGTTATCCTGCCGAGACACGTTATCCTGCCGAAACACGTTATCCTGCTGAAACACGTTATCCTGCCCAGACACGTTATCCTGCCGAAACACGTTATCCTGCCGAAACACGTTATCCTGCCCAGACACGTTATCCTGCCCAGACACGTTATCCTGCCGAAACACGTTATCCTGCCGAAACACGTTATCCTGCCGAAACACGTCAGCCTGCCGAAACACGTCAGCCTGCCGAAACACGTCAGCGTGCCGAAACACGTCATCCTGCCGAAACACGTTATCCTGCCGAAACACGTTATCCTGCCGAAACACGTCATCCTGCCAAAACACGTTATCCTGCCCAGACACGTTATCCTGCCGAAACACGTTATCCTGCCGAAACACGTTATCCTGCCCAGACACGTTATCCTTCCGAAACACGTTATCCTGCCCAGACACGTTATCCTGCCGAAACACGTTATCCTGCCGAAACACGTTATCCTGCCCAGACACGTTATCCTGCCGAAACACGTTATCCTGCCGAAACACGTTATCCCGCCCAAACACGTTATCCTGCCGAAACACGTTATCCTGCCGAAACACGTTATCCTGCCGAAACACGTTATCCTGCCGAAACACGTTATCCTGCCGAAACACGTTATCCTGCCGAAACACGTTATCCTGCTGAAACACGTTATCCTGCCGAAACACGTTATCCTGCCGAGACACGTTATCCTGCTGAAACACGTTATCCTGCTGAAACACGTTATCCTGCCGAAACACGTCAGCCTGCCGAAACACGTCAGCCTGCCGAGACACGTTATCCTGCCGAGACACGTTATCCTGCCGAGACACGTTATCCTGCCGAGACACGTTATCCTGCCCAGACACGTTATCCTGCCGAGACACGTTATCCTGCCGAAACACGTTATCCTGCCGAAACACGTTATCCTGCCGAGACACGTTAGCCTGCCGAAAATATATATAAGGCAATTCAATAGGCAGGCCCTGGAACAGAGCCTCCTTTTCAGATTTTTCACTTCCTGTACGGAAGTTTGCTGCAAAATGAGTTCTGTTTTACTCACAGATATAATTCAAACAGTTTTAGAAACTTGAGAGTGTTTTCTATCCAATAGTAATAATAATATGCATATTGTATGATCTAGAATAGAGTACGAGGCTGTTTAAAGTGGGCATGATTTTTTCCAAAGTGAAAACAGCGCCCCCGTATTGACAAGAAGTTTTAAGCTAACTTAACTAGCTGGTGCCTTCTTCTTCTTCATGTCTTTTTGCCCTGAGGGTTTATTTTGTTTATTTACTGTTGTTGACTTGTTTATTTACTGTTGTTGACTTGTTTTGCTGTTGTCTTGTTGATGTTGTTGACAGCCCGTGAAGAAGAAGCAGCGAGCGCGAGTCATGGAGTTCTTCATCGACGTGGCGCGGGAATGTTTCAACATCGGCAACTTCAACTCCCTCATGGCCATTATCTGTAGGTGTTGTTGTTGTTGTAGTTGTTGTTGTTGTTTCCCCCCCCCCCCCTACCTTGTGACAACTCCCTCATGGCCATTATCTGTAGGTGTTGTTGTTGGTGTTGTTGTAGATGTTGTTGTTGTAGGTGTTGTTGTTGGTGTTGTTGTAGATGTTGTTGTTGTAGGTGTTGTTGTTGTTGTAGGTGTTGTTGTTGTAGATGTTGTTGTTGTAGGTGTTGTTGTTGTTGTTGTTGTTGTAGTAGGTGTTGTTGTTGTTGTTGTAGGTGTTGTTGTTGTTGTTGTTGTAGGTGTTGTTGTTGTTGTAGGTGTTGTTGTTGTAGGTGTTGTTGTTGTAGTAGGTGTTGTTGTTGTTGTTGTTGTAGGTGTTGTTGTTGTTGTTGTTGTTGTTGTAGGTGTTGTTGTTGTAGGTGTTGTTGTTGTTGTAGGTGTTGTTGTTGTTGTTGTTGTTGTTGTAGGTGTTGTTGTTGTTGTTGTAGGTGTTGTTGTTGTTGTTGTTGTAGATGTTGTTGTAGTAGGTGTTGTTGTTGTTGTTGTTGTTGTAGTAGGTGTAGTTGTTGTTGTTGTAGGTGTAGGTGTTGTTGTTGTAGGTGTTGTTGTTGTTGTAGGTGTTGTTGTTGTAGGTGTTGTTGTTGTTGTTGTTGTTGTTGTTGTTGTAGGTGTTGTTGTTGTTGTTGTTGTTGTTGTTGTAGTTGTAGTAGGTGTAGTTGTTGTTGTTGTTGTTGTTGTTGTAGGTGTTGTTGTTGTTGTAGGTGTTGTTGTTGTTGTTGTAGGTGTTGTTGTTGTTGTTGTTGTTGTTGTTGTTGTTGTAGGTGTTGTTGTAGGTGTTGTTGTTGTAGGTGTTGTTGTTGTTGTTGTTGTAGGTGTTGTTGTTGTTGTTGTTGTTGTTGTTGTTGTAGGTGTTGTTGTTGTTGTTGTTGTTGTTGTTGTTGTAGGTGTTGTTGTTGTTGTTGTTGTAGTAGGTGTTGTTGTAGGTGTTGTTGTTGTTGTTGTTGTAGGTGTTGTTGTAGTAGGTGTTGTTGTTGTAGGTGTTGTTGTTGTAGGTGTTGTTGTTGTAGGTGTTGTTGTTGTAGGTGTTGTTGTTGTAGGTGTTGTTGTTGTAGGTGTTGTTGTTGTAGGTGTTGTTGTTGTTGTTGTAGGTGTTGTTGTTGTAGGTGTTGTTGTTGTAGGTGTTGTTGTTGTTGTTGTTGTAGATGTTGTTGTTGTAGGTGTTGTTGTTGTAGTAGGTGTTGTTGTTGTTGTTGTTGTAGTAGGTGTTGTTGTTGTTGTTGTAGGTGTTGTTGTTGTAGATGTTGTTGTTGTTGTTGTAGTAGGTGTTGTTGTTGTTGTTGTTGTTGTAGGTGTTGTTGTTGTAGATGTTGTTGTTGTTGTAGATGTTGTTGTTGTTGTGCTTCTCCCCCCCCCCCCCTACCTTGTGACAACTCACTCACCGGCTCACTTGCTCTAAACACAAAAGGCTTTTTTGTCGACAGTCAGGAAATCCGATTAGTAAATGCAATCTGTATTTCAGCGAGACTTTGTACCTTCCTTAACCCTATAACAATCTTAACCCAAAACGAAATCACAGCGTTTTATTTATTCACTTTAAATAGTCTTTCAAATATTGCTTATTTACTTGTATAGGAGTACTCCCCCCCAATAGAAGTAACGCATTTGGCCATAGAAATGGTCCTTGACCAGAATAGAAAGGGCAACTTTCAGCTTCAATTGATAATCTTGAGCAGAGTGGCTCTAATGCGTCCCGATCTATCTTCGACTCCAGCTTGTGACCTTCCCCAGGGTCCAGGCACAAAAGTCTGGGTTAGTTTGGGGTCCTTGCCCCAGGCTTTAGGCTGCCAGAGCCAGCCGACGGGGTACAGGGGGTCCTGAGTGGCCAGGGAAGAGGGCAGCTGGTCAGGCCTTGAGGTTGGGGAGGAGGGGGTGGATGGGAGAGGAGGGGCAGCTGGGAAGTCCTACACAAACACCCATATAGACAGATGGTCAGCACTGACCAGAGAAGGAAGTAGGGAGGGAGAGGGGGGATTGGCAGGAGAGGGAAGTAGGGAGGGAGAGGGGGGATTGGCAGGAGAGGGAAGGAGGGAGGGAGAGGGGGGATTGGTAGGAGAAGGAGGGGAGGGAGAGGGGGGATTGGCAGGAGAGGGAGGGAGGGAGGGAGAGGGGGGATTGGTAGGAGAGGGAAGGCAAAAGGGGATGGTGGGAGGGAGGAACGGCTGGGTGGAGGGAGGGTGGAGGCCCGAGGAGTACCAGCTGTCCCAAGCCCCTCTCTCCCTGGATATGAAGCCACAAGCAGAGCCCCTCAGTCTCCAGGGACACAGAGGGAGATATTACAGGGTCAGCGGGTTATAAAAAGGAAAGACAAACAGGACCCTGGGAAAATAGGCTCAAAACAAAATATGCCCTCCTGAATACATACGCATGCACGCACTCACACACACCTGATTTACCATATGGGAAGCATAGTGTTGAAAGGGGAAGCGAGGCGTGTGTGAACACTATTGTTCGTTTGGCCTCTGCCTCACTGCTTCTAAAGAGGAGGAACAGAAGAGAGGTGGAGAGAGAGAGAGGTGGAGAGAGAGAAAGAGAGGTGGAGAGAGAGAGAAAGAGAGGTGGAGAGAGAGAGAAAGAGAGAGAGAGAGAGAGGTGGAGAGAGAGAGAGAGAAAGAGAGAAAGAGAGGGAGAGAGAGAGAGAGAGAGAGAGAGAGAGAGAGAGAGAGAGAGAGAGAGAGAGAGAGAGAGAGAGAGAGAGAGAGAGAGAGAGAGAGACTCAGACTCAACAATGGGTGCAAAGAGGGGGGTCTGTCTCAATGGAATATAAGCTGTGTGTGCACACTCGTTTCTCACCCTTCTCTCTTGTCTTGCTCTCTGCAGCTGGGATGAACATGAGTCCTGTCTCTCGACTGAAGAAGACCTGGAGCAAAGTCAAGACGGCCAAGTTTGACATCTTGGAGGTAATTGCTTGTTCACCTGCTGCACTGAGCATCATACAATCTAGCTTCAAAAGCCAACTAGTTGCCTAGCAGCTTCAAAAGCCAGCTAGTTGCCTAGCAGCGCCAAAAGCCAGCTAGTTGCCTAGCGAACCTTCCCATGTTACACTGTAAGCCTCGTGGTGTTTGAAGTGGTATTATCACAGTGATACTCTACCTTCAGAAGTGTTGAAATGTTAGCTCCAAGAAGATGGAGGAGGGAGAAGGGGGTCCGAGGGGATGGGTAGCCCCAGACGGCGAGCTCTACCTGGGGTTCAGATCAGCTCCCTGGGGGTCCGTGGAGGAGCCAGGTATGGACCTTCAAGTCAGCAGATGTAAAGTAGCAGATTAAAGGGATAAACCAGGTTGGGCCCCAGTGGAACCCAGGAACAGGTTTCTCTCTCCTCTCTCTCCCCCGTCTCTCTCCTCTCTTTTCCCCCGTCTCTCTCCTCTCTCTCCCCCTGTCTCTCTCCTCTCTCTTCCCCGTCTCTCTCCTCTCTCTCTCTCTGAGAGTGTTGATAGCTGTGGTGTTGGGTTATTGTCCTCCCTGTGTTGATAGAGGTCAGAGGTCAGAGTGTTGACAGCTGTGGTGTTGGGTTATTCTCCTCCCTTCGTTGTTTTGTGAGGTCAGAGTGTTGGTGGGCTGGTTTGATGACTCCATCTGTCTTGCAGTTTATGTGCGTCCAGTTGATTTGGCAGGGACGGTTTATGTGGGACTGTGAGTGATTGATAGTCATTGAGATGCCTTCTCCCACAAGCATTCAACTTTTTGGGGGGGAAGGGATGGAGTAGTGGGGGTGGTTGAAGGGAACTCCAAGCCTGGCCAATAACTTACTAACCACCATACAGCCTTTGGAAAGTATTCAGACCCCTTGACTTTTCAATACCCCATAATGACATCACAATACCCCATAATGATATCACAATACCCCATAATGACATCACAATACCTCATAATGACATCACAATACCCCATAACGACATCACAATACCCCATAATGACATCACAATACCCCATAATGATATCACAATACCCCATAATGACATCACAATACCCCATAATGGCATCACAATACCCCATAATGGCATCACAATACCCCATAATGACATCACAATACCCCATAATGACATCACAATACCCCATAACGACATCACAATACCCCATAATGACATCACAATACCCCATAATGACATCCCAATACCCCATAATGACATCCCAATACCCCATAATGACATCACAATACCCCATAATGACATCACAATACCCCATAATGACATCACAATACCCCATAACAACAAAGCTAAAACAGATTTTTAGATTTTTTTTTAAATGTATTAAAATATAATAAATCAAATCAAATCAAATTTTATTTGTCACATACACATGGTTAGCAAATGTTAACGCGAGTGTAGCGAAATGCTTGTGCTTCTAATTCCGACACTGCAGTAATAACCAACGAGTAATCTAACCTAACAATTCCACAACTACTACCTTACACACACAATGATGTGTAGATAGCTGAGGATTTTATTTAATCCATTTTAGAATAAGGCTGTAACATAACAAAATGTGGGAAAAGTCCAGGGGTCTGAATACTTTCCGAAGGCTCTGTATGTTTAGAATGACCTTTTAGCTAATAGTATTGCAGTCAATGCACTTGTTATCCCGTTCAGACTAAAGCATACGATGCAATCTCACTCTCTAATGATGTGGCTAGAAGAAAGCGTTTCATGACTAAATATTTTGAACGAAGGACTGACTTTCTGCTGAGCTGACACTGTAATCCTGATCTCTCCCTCTCTTCCTCCCTCAGCACCAAATGGACCCTTCCGGTAACTTCTACAATTACAGAACGGCGTTGAGAGGAGCGACACAGAGGTCCAGAACAGCCAACAGCACGAGAGAGAAGGTGAGCCTCGATACCTCACATCAGGACCTGGTATTAGAAGGTGAGCCTCGATACCTCACATCAGGACCTGGTATTAGAAGGTGAGCCTCGATACCTCACATCAGGACCTGGTATTAGAAGGTGAGCCTCGATACCTCACATCAGGACCTGGTATTAGAAGGTGAGCCTCGATACCTCACATCAGGACCTGGTATTAGAAGGTGAGCCTCGATACCTCACATCAGGACCTGGTATTAGAAGGTGAGCCTCGATACCTCACATCAGGACCTGGTATTAGAAGGTGAGCCTCGATACCTCACATCAGGACCTGGTATTAGAAGGTGAGCCTCGATGCCTCACATCAGGACCTGGTATTTCATAAAACCTGTTAGAGTACGAGATCTAGTAGATTCTGATTTCTTCAAATGGTGGGTACGTCCTCTGTTCTCCCAGAACCCATTTATGTAACCCAGTAACCCAGAGCCCATTTGTGTAACCCTAACCCACTTACAGGCTGACCAAACCGGCTTCGTGTGTGTCTGTGTGCATGTTGGTTTTGTCGATCCCCACCAGACACGTTCCTGACACGCTGGTTAAAATACCAAAACCAATTGTGAACCAAATTAATTAATTTGGGGACAAGTCGAAACAAACATTCATGAACCTTTAGCTAGCTTGGAGCCATACAAAATGTTCTCTACTTAATCCACAGATAAAAGAGATTTAATATCTCCTCGTTCGTTCGTTCTTCTACTTCTTCTTCTTCTGTGGATTTTATATGGCGCTTGACAACCAACTTTTAGGCGCATTACTGCCACCAACTGGACTGGAGTGTGGCCCTCGTTCATCTTTCAATCCGCCACGTGAATGTCGTTAAAACCGACGAGGAGATGGGAGAGGCGGAACTTGCGGTTTGCCACACGTCACAAATAGAACCAAGTTCTATTTTAGCGCCCGGCTACTCAGACGGCTACCGTTGACGAACGCCAACGGTATGGAGGAAATTATAGAATGACGCTGTATGTGTTCAATTTAATTTGCAACGCGGACGGGTTGATCAGCATTGTTAGCCAAGACAACGAAAAAATAATGTTCCATCTCTCTCTCACAATTGATAAGCAGCGACTCATTGTGGAGATGGTGGTGTCACTCGTTCTTCACTTTCATGTAACCAGGAAACAAGTGGAGACGTTCCAATCTGGCATGTCTGGAAAGCAGCCTTCTGTGTTGGTCTGACGTTCATCGTCTCTGCTCAGTAGTCTCATCTTATTTACACTAAACTTTTGGTTGGGTTAGGACATCGTTACATAACGAAGCCTCTGAAGCAGAGAAGTCAAGACATAAATAGGTCAGCTGAGGGTCTGGTATACGTCAAAGAGAACTCATTTACTCCTTTTCAGTTAAAGGGGGGGAGAACTGCTTCACTTGTCTCTCTCTCGCATTTCTGTCTATCTCTCTCTCTCTCTTTCTCTCTCTTTCTCTCTCTCTGTCTCTCTCTCTCTCTCTCTCTCTCTGTCTCTCTCTCTCGGTCTCTCTCTCGGTCTCTCTCTCTCTGTCTCTGATTGCGTCTTTCTCTCTCTATCCCACACTGACGTGACCGCGTGTGAACCGGCCAGCCTGTTCCAATCCAGCTAGCGTCAGCCTAGCGGGTTAGCCTAGTGTGTAGCAAGTCCCTGAAGGAAGAGTAAACATAAACAAGTTGTTTATTGATGTCAACATGTATTAGATTAGCAAAAGTGTTAGCGTAGAGTCAACAAAATGCTGAGTGTTTCTGTTAGGGAAGTGAGGTGTGGAGCTGTGTAGATGTTGAAGGGCCCTGGTTGGCTGCGCAGACAGACGGTAAGGGGTCATAAGACGGAATGTTCCAACTTCCCAGGCAGAACACTGCAATGCTCTTGTGACTTCTTCTAGAGGGGTTTTTGTTTATGGGTCAAAAAATGATATTTCCACACACGACACCCCACATGGTGTGGACTGTATGGGTCTTTCTGGAACATACAGTCCAGTGGAAACTTTGTTTATGCAACATGTTCCCAGATATCTCTCTCTCTTTCTCTGTCTCTCTCTCTGTCTCTCTCTCTCTCTCTCTCTCTCTCTCTCTCTCTCTCTCTCTCTCTCTCTCTCTCTCTCTCTCTCTCTCTCTCTGTCTCTCTCTGTCTCTGTCTCTCTCTCTCTCTCTCTCTCTCTCTCTCTCTCTCTCTCTCTCTCTCTCTCTTTCTCTCTCTCTCTCTCTCTCTCTCTCTCTCTCTCTCTCTCTCTCTCTCTCTCTCTGTCTATCTCTCTCTCTCTGTCTCTCTCTCTCTCTCTCTCTGTCTCTCTCTCTGTCTCTCTCTCTCTCTCTCTCTCTCTCTCTCTCTCTCTCTCTCTGCTCTCTCTCTCTCTCTCTCTCTCTCTCTCTCTCTCTCTCTCTCTCTCTCTCTCTCTCTCTGCTCTCTCTCTCTCTCTCTCTCTCTCTCTCTCTCTCTCTCTCTCTCTCTCTCTCTCTCTCTCTCTCTCTCTCTCTCTCTCTCTCTCTCTCTCTCTCTCTCTGTCTCTCTCTCTCTCTGTCTCTCTTTCTCTCTCTCTCTCACTCTCTCTGTCTCTCAGATCGGTTCTGTTTGTTTCAGGCCACAGTGTCACTGAGAGGGCAGGGAGACTGAAATAATTGTGGACATACTGTGCTGTTTACTGTATTCAATTTGATAGAATACCATTTTTGGTATTTTGCAAGCATGTCCTCGTTTGGTACAAACATGTCCTCGTCTTCTTACACTGCCGGACCAGTGTGTTTAGGGCAAACTGTTGATCACTTTCAGAGAACCTGTCTGTTGTCACCATCTCTCATCGCTTCCATATAGGACATCCCGTTTCCTCCCTTCACCGCTCCCTCCCCCCCTTCACCGCTCCCTCCCTCCATCCTTCCCCGCTCCCTCCCTCCCTTCACCTCCCCCACACCGGACATTGCAGTCCCTTCTCTCCAGTCCTTCTACGCCGCCCCCCTGTACACCGCTCTCTCCCTCCGTACACTGCTCCGCTCGGTCCCCCTGTACACTGATCTCGTAAAGGTCATTGCATTCCCTCCCTCCGTCCTGTCCCCCACTGACCTGTGGTCAGTCCTACTGTCCGGTCTGTACGCTGTGTTCTGTGCGTCTGTACACTGTGGTCTGTACACTGATCTGTGGTCTGTACACTGATCTGTGGTCTGTACACTGATCTGTGGTCTGTACACTGATCTGTGGTCTGTACACTGATCTGTGGTCTGTACACTGATCTGAGGTCAGTAGGACACATCGTAGTCCAGTAAATACCCTGTGTGTTTCAGTTTGCTTTTTTCCATGTGCCTCATGAAAATAATATCCCACCCTTTTGGCCAAACCCAAACCACACTCTGTGACCTAAGTCTTTGTGGTGACATGGCTCTGAGTTATTTAAGCAATTTGTGTTCTGAAAAACCACCTCAGCATTTTCTGACTTCTCTCTCTGGGTGAAGTGGGGAATTTGTTTGACGGGTGTTTTTTTGTGGTGATTAACAAAGAAACCAGCAGACTGTTATCTACTGGAAATCCCCTTGTACTGTTACCCAGGCAGCTGAATTAAATCCTCACCTCTCCTCTCTCTCTCTCTCCTCTCTGTCTCCTCTCTCTGTCTCTCTCTCTCCTCTCTGTCTCCCCTCTCTGTCTCCTCTCTGTCTCCTCTCTCTCTCTCTCGCTCTCTCTCTCTGTCTCCTCTCTCTGTCTCCTCTCTCTGTCTCCTCTCTCTCTCTCTCTAGATTGTTATCCCGTTCTTCAGCCTACTGATTAAAGACATCTACTTCCTGAACGAGGGATGCTCCAACAGGATGCAGAATGGTCACGTTAACTTTGAGGTGGGACGTTAAACGGGTGTCCTGACTCTCTGTGGTCACTAAAGATCCCGTGGCACTTATCGTAAGAGTAGGAGTGTTAACCTCGGTGTCCAGGATAACTTCCCAAATCTGGCCCTCGTACTACCTAATCATCCCCAGCTTCCAGTTGGCTCATTCATCCCCCCCTCCTCCTCTCCCCTGTAACTATGCCCCACGTTGTAGCTGTAAATGAGAATGTGTTGTCAGTCAACTTACCTGGTGAAACAAGGTTAAGTAAGGCCTTAACGTATCCCAGCTCCACCAGTTCCGAAAATGTCCCACTGCTAAGGGAGACATTATATTTATACTACATAGACAATGACAATTTTAGCGAGCTTCCCCCCACCCCCACTATAACTGACAGAGAATGAGGAAGAGAGACTTTCCATTGGCAAACCCCAGCTACACTACATCAGAAAAAAAATGTGGAATTAACCTTTAAACTACTTTATATTATTGGAGACCTCCATACATGTCAACATACAGTGCCAGTCAAAGGTTTGGACACACCTACTCATTCAAGGGGTTTTCTTTATTTTTTTACTATGTTCTACATTGTAGAATAATAGTGAAGACATCAAACTATGAAATAACACATATGGAATCATGTAGTAACCAAAAAAGTGATAAACAAATCAAATTATATTTTAGATTCTTCAAATAGCCACCGTTTGCCTTGATGACAGCTTTGCACACTTTTGGCATTCTCTCAACCAGCTTCACCTGGAATGCTTTTCCAACAGTCTTGAGGGAGTTCCCACATATGCTGAGCACTTGTTGGCTGCTTTTCCTTCACTCTGTGGTCCAACTCATCCCAAACCATCTCAATTGGTTTGGGTGATTGTCAGGCCAAGTCATCTGATGCAGCCTGGAGGTGTGTTGGGTCATTGTCCTGTTGAAAAACAAATGATAGTCCCACTAAGCATAAACGAGATGGGACGACGTATCGCTGGAAAATGCTGTAGTAGCCATGCTGGTTAAGTGTGCCTTGAATTCTGAATAAATCACTGACAGTCACCAGCAAAGCACCATCATACCTCCTCCTCCATGCTTCACGGTGGGAACCACACATGCGGAGATCATCCGTTCACCTACTCTGGTTCTCACAAAAGCACAGCGGTTAGAACCAAAAATCTCAAATTTGGACTCTTCAGACCAAAGGACAGATTTTCACCGGTGTAATGTCCATTGCTTGTGTTTCTTGGCCCAAGCAAGTCTCTTCTTCTTATTGGTGTCCTTTAGTAGTGGTTTCTTTGCAGCAATTCGACCATGAAGACCTGATTCACACCATCTCCTCTGAACAGTTGATGTTGAGATGTGTCTGTTACTTGAACTCCGTGAAGCACTTATTTGGGCTCCAATTTCTGAATTGGTAACTCTAATGAACTTATCATCTGCAGCAGAGGTAACTCTGGGTCTTCCTTTCCTGTGGCGGTCCTCATGAGAGCCAGTTTCATCATAGCGCTTGATGGTTTTTGCGACTGCACTTGAAGAAACTTTCAAAGTTCTTGAAATTTTCCGTATTGACTGACCTTCATGTCTTAAAGTAATGATGGACTATAATTTCTCTTTGCTTATTTGAGCTGTCCTTGCCGTAATATGGACTTGGTCTTTTACCAAATAGGGCTATCTTCTATATACCACCGCTACCTTGTCACAACACAACTGATTGGCTCAAACGCATTAAGAAGGAAAGAAATTCCACAAATTCACTTTTAACCTTTACCGAACCTCAACCCCGTATCCGGGATCACCCCCCACCCCCCACACACTGATTAGCATAGATAGCATAGCTTCAGAAGTAGATAGTAGCATCTAAATATCATTAAATCACAAGTCCAAGACACCAGATGAAAGATACAGATCTTGTGAATAAAGCCACCATTTCAGATTTTTAAAATGTTTTACAGGGAAGACAAAATATGTAAATCTATTAGCTAAACACGTTAGCAAAATACACCACTATTCTAACTCCATCAGTTTCTTACTCCTTCAGGTGCTATCACCAATTCGGCTCAACTAAGATATTGATATCCACTAACCAAGAAAAAACCTCTTCAGATGACAGTCTGATAACATATTCATGGTATAGGATAGTTTTTGTTAGAAAAAAGTGCATATTTCAGGTAGAAATCACAGTTTACAATTGCACCGACCATCGCAAATCGACTAGAATTACTAGATAGAGCAACGTGTATGACCAATTTACTCATCATAAAACATTTCATAAGAATAGACAAAGCATAGCAATGGAAAGACCCAGATCTTGTGATTCCAGACAATATTTCAGATTTTCTAAGCGTTTTACAGCGAAAACACAATAAATCGATAAGTTAGCATACTACATGTGAAAACGTTACCAGAGCATCGATTCCAGCCAAAGAGCGCTATAACGTAATCACCGCCAAAAGATATTAATTTTTTCACTAACCTTCTCAGAATTCTTCCGATGACACTCCTGTAACATCATTTTACAACATACATATACAGTTTGTTCGAAAAGGTGCATATTTAGCCATACAAAACCGTGGTTACACAATGAAAATACTAGGAAATCAAGCCTCAATATGTCTGACGTCATCTATCAGAGTGATCTAGTTTAATTAAAAGCTAATCATATACTTGACTAAAAAATACAGGGTTGACAGGAATCGAAAGACAAATTAGTTCTTAATGCAACCGCTGATTTACATTTTTAAAATTATCCTTACTTTTCAATACAGGGTTGGCCAAGTGAAGCTATACCAAACAAAATGGCGATGTATGCGTTTAAAATATTTCGACAGAACACACGGTTTATCATATTAAATATTGCTTACTTTGAGCTGATCTTCCATCATATTCTTGGGCAATGTATCCTTTCTATGTTATAAACGTCTTTTGGTCGATAGATGTCCTCTGTCCTTCGAAATGTCCACTAACAACGACCGAGACCGCGAAACGTTCCCAAAGCTAGAAAGTGCACGACAAAGAAATTCCTCAGAATCGCACTAAACGGATATAAATTGCTATAAAACGGTTTAAATTAACTACCTTATGATGTTTCTAAGTCAACTATATCGAATTAAATTACAGACGGATACATTTCACTAGTTAGATAACCGAGCCTGTGAATAATGGCAGTCCGGAGGTCCCATCCTGCGTAAGTGGCTTGCGTCGAGAGAGGGGGGCTACTCTCACGTCCTTGTGTGTTTTATAACCTCTGAGAGCTACGCTAGATAGGCTCCATTCCACTTCGTCATTGACGTTACTGACATCCAGGGGAAGGCGTGGTGCAGTGTCGGTGTCGTGCCATAGGATAGACAGTAGACCTTAAAAACTGACTCTGAAACCAGAGCTTCGAACTCTCAGACCTTTCACTGTCTGTCATGGATTTCGCTGTAGAAATTTTTCTGGGTCACCCACAGACATAATTTCAACGTTGTATGAAACTAGAAGGTGTTTTCTATCCAATATAATTAATAATATGCATATTGTACGAGCAAGAATTGAGTACTAGGCAGTTTAATTTGGAGACGACAAAATGCTAATTCGGAACAGCACCCCCTGTAGTCGCAAGAAGTTAACAAGGCACACCTGTTAATTGAAATGCATTCCAGGTGATTACATCATGAAACTGGTTGAGAGAATGCCAAGAGTGTACAATGCTGTCATCACGGCAAAGGGTGGCTACTTTGAAGAATCTAAAATCTAAAATATATTTTGATTTGTTTAATACCTTTTTGGTTACTACATGATTCCATATGTGTTATTTCATAGTTTTGATGTCTTCAATATTATTCTACAATGTAGAAAATAGTAAAAATAAAGAAAAACACTTGAATGAGGAGGTGTGTCAACTTTTGACTGGTAGTGTATGTGGTCACTAACATCAATCAGTGAATATTATTATCAGGTTACAGACCTTCTTTATTTATGTTCATATTGTTTTCACATTGCTGAAATGTGTTCCAACAACAACACATTACAGTGTTTCAAATGTTATTTTAACATATTGTTTATTTTTAACATTGTTTTCAGAAATTCTGGGAGATGGCGAAGCGGGTCAGCGAGTTCATGGTTTGGAAGAAGGTGGAGTGTCCGTTTGAGAAGGACCGCAAAATCCTCCAG
Source organism: Salvelinus alpinus (assembly GCF_045679555.1). Lineage (NCBI taxonomy): Eukaryota > Metazoa > Chordata > Actinopteri > Salmoniformes > Salmonidae > Salvelinus > Salvelinus alpinus. Next base: position 101,352,343 of record NC_092090.1, read on the forward strand.
TACCTGCTCACCGCACCGGTTTTCAGCGAGGACAGTATGTACAACCCCTCATAACCCCCCCCCCCCCCCCCACCCCAATAAAGGTTATTTTATTTGAAACAAGAAAAGGTTCAATGTACCAATGTCATGGTGTCATTTCAACTAAGTCAACTCAGGAAGACTACAGGAAGACTACAGGAAGACTACAGGAAGACTACAGGAAGACTACAGGAAGTCTACAGGAAGACTACAGGAAGACTACAGGAAGACTACAGGAAAAGCTGTTTTAATGTCCTGCTGTGACTGTAATGAGTTGAGGCTGATGGTGTCTTGATGTCCTCTCTGTCTCTCTCTCTCTCTCTCTCTCGCTCTCTCTCGCTCTCTCTCTCTCGCTCTCTCCTCCTCTCCTCTCCTCTTCTCTTCTCTTCTCTTCTCTTTTCTTCTCTTCTCTTCTCAGCTCTGTATCTGGCCTCTTATGAGAGTGAAGGCCCTGAGAACCACATGGAGAAGGACAGATGGAAGTCTCTGAGGTGTGTGTACCCCCCTCCCCGTGGTGTGTGTGTTCCCTGGGGGTCAGCTTCATTCATCCTAGTTGTCACCCCCCCCCCCCCTCACCTCCCCTCCACTAGTCAACCAAAAGGGGGGTTACATGCTCATCCGCCCACTAGTCAATAACTCTCTCACACACACTGTGTTTTCACACACACGCTGACCCGTCCACTAGTCAATAACTCACACACACACACACACACAGTGTTCCCCTAAACACACACACACAGTGTTCCCCTAAACACACACACACACCCAGTGTTCCCCTGAACACACCCAGTAATGTCATGCCATCATACGCTGTGCTGTGTGTGTTCAGGGGAACACTGTGCTGTGTGTGTAATATGTGTGTATCTCAGACATGATGGATGAAGAATCCATTGTCTTTGTTCAGTGTGGTTGTACCCAGTCAGCCAATCAGTTAGCCAGCCAGCCAGTCAGTTAGCCAGCCAGTCAGCCAGCCAGTCAGTAAGCCAGCCAGTCAGTCAGTTAGCCAGACAGCCATTCAGTCAGCCAGCCAGTCAGTTAGCCAGCCAGCCAGTCAGTTAGCCAGCCAGTCAGTTAGCCAGCCAGCCAGTCAGTTAGCCAGCCAGCCAGTCAGTTAGCCAGCCTGCCAGCCAGTCAGTGCAGTGCTGAAGGACTGTCTGACGGCTAGATGGCAGAAACATTGGCATGCTAACCACATGGATTGTTCAGTAGGCCTACTCATTACTCCCCCCGCCCCCCCCATTTATGTTTACACCACTATCACAAAATCATGTGTGCAAGCATCCATGACATGAAAACATGCTGTCTTTTACACATTAACAACCCCCCCCCCCCCCAAATGAAAGGACCAGTATGAAAATGTGTCCCACTCCCCACTGTAAGTATCTCTGGATAAGAGTGTCTGCTACATAAACAAAATTCATGATAATGAATGTGTAAACAATTGGCTCACAGCAAATACCTAAATCATCTTTCACAGGTGATATGTCTTCTATTGTATATATTACAGTATATCTGACTGAGCCCAGACCTGAATGTGTACCATCCCTCCAGCTAGTCCTCTTGCAGGGATTGGCTGGTTTAGGCCGGTCCTGACTCCAGTAGGGTGAGATGGGCTGGGTGACACCTGTCTGTCCGGGTGCTGTCACGTTTCTCTGATAGCCATCCAGCCAGGCTGCTGTTGTTTGTCCCCCTTCCCCACTGCGACAGAACCTGTTACATCACTTCAGACTGGCCGTGTCAGCACAGCGTGCCTCTAGCCCGCCCACGCAGACACACACACACGCACACACACACACACACACACACACACACACACACACACACACACACACACACACACACACACACACACACACACACACACACACACACACACACACACTTGCCTCTATCCCCACTGCTGATACACCTAGAGTAGGGCTAAGAGCCTCTAGCCCGGCATTGTGCTTTATGACTGTTCCAGGACAGGGAAGTGTTGTTAACCCTTCTCTAAGTAGACACACAGAACAGACTGTGTTGTATTGAATTCTACTATTGTAGCAGTAATACATAGAAGAATCATTGTCTTTGTTCAGTGTGGTTGTATATTAACCTCAGAGCCCAGGGAGCTGACTAAGACCCAGTCAGCCAGTCAGTTAGCCAACCAGTCAGTTAGCCAGCCAGTCAGTTAGCCAGCCAGTCAGTTAGCCAGCCAGCCAGTTAGCCAGCCAGTCAGTTAGCCAGCCAGTCAGTCAGTTAGTCAGTCAGTTAGCCAGCCAGTCAGTCAGTTAGGCAGCCAGTCAGTTAGCCAGCCAGTCAGTTAGCCAGCCAGCCAGTTAGCCAGCCAGTCAGTTAGCCAGCCAGTCAGTCAGTTAGGCAGTCAGTTAGCCAGCCAGTCAGTCAGTTAGGCAGCCAGTCAGTTAGCCAGCCAGTCAGTTAGCCAGCCAGCCAGTTAGCCAGCCAGTCAGTTAGCCAGCCAGTCAGTCAGTTAGGCAGTCAGTTAGCCAGCCAGTCAGTCAGTTAGGCAGCCAGTCAGTTAGCCAGCCAGTCAGTTAGCCAGCCAGTCAGTCAGTCAGTCAGTTAGCCAGCCAGTCAGTCAGTTAGGCAGCCAGTCAGTTAGCCAGCCAGTCAGTTAGCCATTACTGCTACAATACAAAGATAGAGAGATACCTGTTAGATGTCTTGCTAATAGATGTTCTCTTCTCTCTCTCTCTCTTTCTTTCTTTCTTTCTCCCCCCCCCCCCCCCCCCTCCAGATCCACTCTGCTAAGTAGAGTCTAGAGCTTCTGAACAGAACCATGTCAAACCCATCTTGACAACCAAGCCTTACCCTGCGGTGATGTCCGAATAGCAGTGTCCCTGTTTGGGAGGGAAACAACGATCCTGTACTGTACTATTCAGCAGGACAGTATCTGTTTCTGTTCCTCACTCATGGAGTTTTAGCGAAGAATCCCTCCAGTCGTGTGGCTCTTCTTCATGATACGTTTCCAGGACAGCTTTTTTCATCTCTTTGTATGAATTTTGTAGTCTTTTATTAAAGACGTTACGACGACCATCACGGCGACAAGAGGAAAACCCAGGGAGATGCTTTTTGTTGTTGTCCTTTTATCGTCTGCTGAAAAACCTTTTTTTGAAACACACCATGTATGTATTCACACCAGGTGAAACACAGTTGATGCAAATTGTCCCCTGTGACATTTTTCCAGGTGTATTTTCCGTTCTACAGAAGCTAGGAGTTGTCTGCTGGTTGGCCAACTGACTCAGTTCCAACAGGTGGAACAAACCAGCTGCTTTCGCTCTTCTTGTAATAAAGCCGCCATTTTGTTTACTGGGAACCAGTATACTATGTAATGGTGTTAATCCTAACCTACAGTAATGTTGGTAGAGATATATGAAGCTAACATTATTTGTAGTTTTGTTTGTTTGTGTGTGTAATTAGGTTTTAATATGCATTTGTTTGTCTGCGGTTATTGTGGATGCGCTCCTTTTGAACCCCGTTTGGTCGACCAAGCCTTGACAACTTTACCGCTAAATATGCTCAAAGTGCATTGGTTGGCTAATATGATGTCATTTTTGTTTGTGTTTATATAAAGCTTTGTGATGATACTCTACAACAGGAAGAAACCTCTTCTCTCCTCATCCTTTATCGATGGGACCCTCAGCCACGGGCAGAGGGGTGTGTGGGGGATTTTGTGAAGATAGATAATGGCACCCTATTCCCTATGCACTGCACTACTTTTGATAATCAGTGTTATAACACTCTGCCACTAGCCGGTATGTCCCTGATAATCAGTGTTATAACACTCTGCCACTAGCCGGTATGTCCCTGATAATCAGTATTATAACACTCTGCCACTAGCCGGTATGTCCCTGATAATCAGTGTTATAACACTCTGCCACTAGCCGGTATGTCCCTGATAATCAGTGTTATAACACTCTGCCACTAGCCGGTATGTCCCTGATAATCAGTGTTATAACACTCTGCCACTAGCCGGTATGTCCCTGATAATCAGTGTTATAACACTCTGCCACTAGCCGGTATGTCCCTGATAATCAGTGTTATAACACTCTGCCACTAGCCGGTATGTCCCTGATAATCAGTGTTATAACACTCTGCCACTAGCCGGTATGTCCCTGATAATCAGTGTTATAACACTCTGCCACTAGCCGGTATGTCCCTGATAATCAGTGTTATAACACTCTGCCACTAGCCGGTATGTCCCTGATAATCAGTGTTATAACACTCTGCCACTAGCCGGTATGTCCCTGATAATCAGTGTTATAACACTCTGCCACTAGCCGGTATGTCCCTGATAATCAGTGTTATAACACTCTGCCACTAGCCGGTATGTCCCTGATAATCAGTGTTATAACACTCTGCCACTAGCCAGCCACTCTGCCAGAATAAATATAGACTTGGAGGACTGGACTACGCTTCTATCACTCAAGATTATCCATCCTGTGTGAGAGTGGTTGTGCCTACACACACACTGCACTCCCCCCCATGAGTTTGGTAGTACAGAAATACAATGTGGTTGTATCGCCCCCTGGTGGTTTAGTTAAGTAAGTGCGGTGGAGGAGCAGAGTTGAGTGAATGAGTAGAGGAGATGTGTGTGAGAGCTGAGGATTTGGAATGTTTTTCCTCTGTTTAATGCTGGATCAAACTTTCCTTTTCTCCTATATTTTTTTTCTTCATATTGTTATAATTATTTACACCAAATGTTGTTTTATTTATGATCCTCTGTGTAGTTATTTCATGTTATGGATATTTACGATTATTTTATTGTACTTCTGCTTATTTAATTTTGTACTAGGTACATAATATACTTCAGTAGTTATCAGATAATGGCCTAACAATTTTTTTTATACAGGTTTATATGAAAACACTTTTAGGGTACAAGCTAACACTATGAAGTAAAAAATGACGGGCGCGTTCCAGGCCGACTACATTGCAGGTGTTGTATAGCCGATGTCTATCCAGGCATTGTGGGATCTGGCAGGCGTCTGTAATTTAGTCAGTCTGGAACTGATGTCTAGCTTGCCATTGACTGATGTCTAGCTTGCCTTGTTTTTGCCTTGTTTTTGCATTTCTCCGCTCTACATGATATTGTGGTGTAAATTATTCTGTTTTTCCTACCTGTGTTTATCTGTTTTGTATTTGGCCTGTTATGATTGAATAGAGGATCTGTTTATTACTGAGTTAGTTGTGTTAAAAGAGAAAGTGACAAAGTTAATAAAAGATTGCCTAAAAGGTGATGAGGGACACTGTTCATGTTTTTTTATTTTAAGTCAGAGATTGACCGTGAAATACCAGAACTATCAAACAATACACATTTCAAACACGCTCACGTGGACTGATGTTAGATTAAGGTTCAATGACAACTCGCCGGTAATAGCCTATCCACAGTAATTACAGATGGGTAGCAATGAACCTTTTTTAATATAAAACAGGGACTGCCTTTTAGGATTTTCCTTTGAGGGTTTTCATGGTCATTTGTGAAAACAGAAGAAGAGATTAGGTAGTTTAAAAACAAAGAGACAAACAGACGGTAAGAAGACAGCTGGGGAACAAGAGGATGAGGATAAAGGTGACGGCATAAAGACCAATAAAGTAAAGAAAGGAAGGAGACAGGAAGTAAAACAGATTGCTAGAGAGTCGGGCCGGTAAGCTGTTGTGAATCATCGAAAACGAGATCAAGGGTACAAAGGCCTTACACCGTAGTAACATGATGTAATAACGTACAATGACAAATTGATATACCTATTAACCTGACAGTTACCTGGCTGCAGATAACAAAGTTACCTTTGTACAGTACAAAGTATTACAGCTTGTCTTGGATTGTTTTTGCATCTCTAAATATACTGAACAAAAATAATAAAATATAAACGCAACATGTAGAGCGATGGTCCCATGTTTCATGAGCTGAAATAAAAGTTCTCCCGAAATGTTTCATACGCACAAAAAGCTTATTTCTCTCAAATTTTCAGCATAACTTTGTTTACATCTCTGTTGGTGAGAATTTCTCCTTTGCCAAGATAATCCATCCACCTGACAGGTGTGGCATATCAAGAAGCGGATTAAACAGCATGATCATTACACATGTGCACCTTGTGCTCGGGACAATAAAACACCACTAAAATGTGCAGTTTTGTAACACAACAACATGCCAAAGATGTTTCAAGTTTTGAGGAAGCGTGCAATTAGCATGCTGACTGAAGGAATGTCCACCAGAGCTGTTGCCAGAGAATTTAATGTTAATTTCTTTACATTAAGCCACCTGCAACGTCATCTTAGAGAATTTGGCAGTACGTCCAACTGGCCTCAACCACAGACCACCTGTAACCACGTCAGCCCAGGACCAGGACCAAAATCACACGAATTTTTCAAAATAAAAGCCTGAAACTATGTCTAAAGCCTGGTCACAGCTTGAGGAAGCCATTGGAAAATGAATGGTTGATACCCCTTTAAATGGAAGAAAGGCGGGCCAGGAAACACAGATTTAAAATATTAAAAAATCACGTTCGGGTTAGATTTTCTCAGGTTTTCGCCTGCAGAATCAGTTTTGTTATACTCACAGACAATATTTTGACAGTTTTGGAAACTTGTTTTCTATCCCAATCTGTAAATTATATGCATATTCTACGATCTGGACCTGAGAAATAGTCCGTTTACCTTGGGAACGTTATTTTAAAAAATAAATAATAATCTGACCCCTAGCGTCAAGAGGTTAACTTCTTATGGCTGCAGTCCCGTTAACGGGATCGATATGACAACAGCCAGTCGAAGTAGCTATTTAGCAGTCTTGTTTAGAAATCTTATGGCTTGGGGGTAGAAGCTGTATAGGGCCCTGTTCGTTCCAGACTGCTACCGCTTGCCGTGCGGTAGCAGAGAGAACAGTCTGTGGCTGGAGTCTCAGACAATATTTTTGACACCGCCTGGTATAGAGGTCCTGGATGGCAGGGAGCTCGACCCCAGTGATGTACTGGGCTGTACGTACTACCTTCTGTAGTACCTTGCGGTCGGGTGCCAAGCAGTTGCCATACCAGGCAGTGATACAACCAGTCAACAAGCTCTTGATGGTGCAGCTGTAGAACTTTTTGAGGATCTGAGGACCCATGTCAAATCTTTTCAGCCTGCTGAGGCGGAAGAGGCATTGTTGTGACCTCTTCACATCTGTGTTGGTGTGTTTGGGAAAGGGCAGTGCGGAGTGCAATAGAGATTGCGCCATCGGTGGACCTGTTGGTGCGGTATTCAAATTGGAGTGGGTCCAGGCTGTCTGGGACGATGGTGTTGATGTGAGCCATGACCAGCCTATCAAAGCATTTCATGGCTACAGATGTGAGTGCTAGTCATTTAGGCAGGTTACCTTGGTGTTCTTGGGCACAGGGACTATGGTTGTCTGCTTGAAACATGTAGGTATTACAGACTAGGTCAGGGAGAGGTTGAAAATGTCAGTGAAGACACTTGCCAGCTGGTCAGCGCCTGCTCTGAGTATGCGTCCTGGTAATTCGTCTGGCCCTGCGGCCTTGTGAATGTTAACCTGTGTAAAGGTCTTACTCACATCGGCTATGGAGAGCGAGATCTGGTCTGCTGTAAAATTCACCTGGAAAGGGGAGGTGAGATCTGATATACTGTTAAATTCACCTAGGGAGGGGTGGGGAAATATGGTCTACTCTAACTTTCAGCTGGAGAGGTGAGTGGAGGGAGGGGGGGGGGGTTGATGATTGTCTTTTGGAGTGCTGTCCATTTTATTCTCTACATCAGGGATTCCCAGACTTGTTCCTTGCACTACACATCTGATTCAAATATCCATCTCATCATCAAGTTTTAATTATTTGAATCATCTGTGTAGTGCTAGGGCAAAAACCAAAACGTTCACCCAGGGGTGTCCCCAGAACCGAGTTTGCGAAACCCTGCTCTAAATCCCTCTCCCTCTGTGTGTGTCTCAAACAGTGAACACTGACTATAATTACAAATCCAGTAGCCTAATAATTTGCTGAAGTAGTAGTCTAGCCTATGATGCCAACACAATCTTACACTCAATTCGTACAAATATGTACAAAAAGTATTTCAACATATTTAGTGTGTTTTTGTGCATTTTTGTGTGAAAAAACATGCAATTTGTGCGACTTAATTCATAGGAAAATACACATTTTTGTGCATCTTCATTGGGTGGCAAACTTCTGAACAATCTTTTGGAAGCTATTAGAGCAATGCATGATGGATAATGGTGTTCTACACTGCCTTTAAAAAAAACGTGTTTTAAACCCAATATTGTTAATCAACCAGGTTGTCACTGAAATACTTATAATATAATAGTAGCCTTACGTTTTTTATTTTGTATTAATGCTGTTTTCTATGCTTGTTTTGGCTTAATACTTTGAGACACTGGTGAACTTGTAGCCAGAACGTCCTTTTTTTTCATGTAGGCAACAGTAGGTCTACACGATTTTCTTTATAACGCATTTCATATTTCCTACATTACACCATTTCTTCATAATGCATTTTATTCAAGGCTATGTCAAATTTTATGAGCGTTGCCAGATTGGATTTAAAAAAAACAAAAATGTTACGATGGAGGTATTTGATTTAGGAATGGGGAAACATTTTTATGATGGGAAATTATAATACACACTGTATACACACACACACACACTCACTCACAAAAACACACACATATACACACACTCACTTTGTTTGTACTCATGCTATAGCCAACTTGTTATGTCCCCCAGTTTCTATGTTGTGGGTTTGTATATGTGTGTTTCAGGAAATGGCTTCCTGGATACTAAGCAGCTGATTGGTCGGCCCCCATTGCTGATTGGAGCTCTGACCCCGCCCTCTCGTCAGGAAATACAGCTGTTTTCAATTACCGACTCTGCAGCTTTAAAAGAGTTCCTTTGTTAGAAAGAGAGCTTCTTAGTATGTCCTGTGTTTTGTTGTTGGTCTGTATAATCTGTAAAGTGTTTTGTAGCCGGTCCTGCTGATGTTTGTGTATGCCATAGGACTGTGTTTTTGATTAGAGAAATTGTTCACTTTACAGTTTGTATTATTCTGTTTCATTTGTTCCCAGAGGGGAAGGCATCTTGGGAGTGCTTAGGCAAGAGGCCTGTGGGCATACTTACACCCGTAGTATGTACTCTGTCTATGCACCCTAGATAAGACCTGGGTGGACCATCCCCTATATTTTGGTAAGTGTGCCAGGTGGTGCTAAGATAAGTTGTGGGTAGGAGAGGGGGCTCTAACTTTTACTTTCTTTGCTTCGGTTCCGTCCAGCCGCTTTTCCCCACCTTACCGTGTGAAGGAAATAAATTCCAAGTAAACGGTAATATTCTCTGCCTCTGTCATCCTTACTCGCACCTAGTCACATACCTATTTACCTCCACCTACAGTCACATACCTATTTACCTCCACCTACAGTCACATACCTCTTTACCTCCACCTACAGTCACATACCTCTTTACCTCCACCTACAGTCACATTCCTCTTTACCTCCACCTACAGTCACATACCTCTACCTCCACCTACAGTCCCATACCTCTTTACCTCCACCTACAGTCAATCAAGTTCAATCAAGTTTATTTTATATAGCCCTTCGTACATCAGCTAATATCTTGAAGTGCTGTACAGAAACCCAGCCTAAAACCCCAAACAGCAAGCAATGCAGGTGTAGAAGCACGGTGGCTAGGAAAAACTCCCTAGACAGGCCAAAACCTAGGAAGAAACCTAGAGAGGAACCAGGCTATGAGGGGTGGCCAGTCCTCTTCTGGCTGTGCCGGGTGGAGATTATAACAGAACATGGCCAAAATGTTCATAAATGACAAGCATGGTCAAATAATAATCAGGAATAAATGTCAGTTGGCTTTTCATAGCCGATAATTAAGAGTTGAAAACAGCAGGTCTGGGACAGGTAGGGGTTCCATAACCGCAGGCAGAACAGTTGAAACTGGGACAGCAGCAAGGCCAGGTGGACTGGGGACAGCAAGGAGTCATCATGCCGGTAGTCCTGACGTATGGTCCTAGGGCTCAGGTCCTCCGAGAGAGAGAAAGAAAGAGAGAAGGAGAGAATTAGAGAGAGCCAAGATGTTCATAAATGACAAGCATGGTCAAATAATAATCAGGAATAAATGTCAGTTGGCTTTTCATAGCCGATCATTAAGAGTTGAAAACAGCAGGTCTGGGACAGGTAGGGGTTCCATAGCCGCAGGCAGAACAGTTGAAACTGGAACAGCAGCAAGGCCAGGTGGACTGGGGACAGCAAGGAGTCATCATGCCCAGTAGTCCTGACGTATGGTCCTAGGGCTCAGGTCCTCCGAGAGAGAAAGAAAGAGAGAAGGAGAGAATTAGAGAGAGCATACTTAAATTCACACAGGACACTGGATAAGACAGGAGAAGTACTCCAGATATAACCAACTGGCCCTAGCCCCCCGACACAAACTACTGCAGCATAAATACTGGAGGCTGAGACAGGAGGGGTCAGGAGACACTGTGGCCCCATCCGATGATACCCCCGGACAGGGCCAAACAGGAAGGATATAACCCCACCCACTTTGCCAAAGCACAGCCCCCGCACCACTAGAGGGATATCTTCAACCACCAACTTACAATCCTGAGACAAGGCCGAGTATAGCCCCCAAAGATCTCCACCACAGCACAAACCAAGGGGGGGCGCCAACCCAGACAGGAAGATCACGTCAGTAACTCAACCCACTCAAGTGACGCACCCCTCCTAGGGGCGGCATGAAAGAGCACCAGTAAGCCAGTGACTCAGCCCCTGTAATAGGGTTAGAGGTAGAGAATCCCAGTGAAGGGGAACCGGCCAGGCAGAGACAGCAAGGGCGGTTCGTTGCTCCACAGTCACATTCCTCTTTACCTCCACCTACAGTCACATACCTCTTTACCTCCACCTACAGTCACATACCTCTTTACCTCCACCTACAGTCCCATACCTCTTTACCTCCACCTACAGTCCCATACCTCTTTACCTCCACCTACAGTCACATACCTCTTTACCTCCACCTACAGTCACATACCTCTTTACCTCCACCTACAGTCCCATACCTCTATACCTCCACCTACAGTCACATACCTCTTTACCTCCACCTACAGTCCCATACCTCTTTACCTCCACCTACAGTCCCATACCTCTTTACCTCCACCTACAGTCCCATACCTCTTTACCTCCACCTACAGTCACATACCTCTTTACCTCCACCTACAGTCCCATACCTCTTTACCTCCACCTACAGTCCCATACCTCTTTACCTCCACCTACAGTCCCACACCTCTTTACCTCCACCTACAGTCCCATACCTCTTTCACTCCACCTACAGTCCCATACCTCTTTACCTCCACCTACAGTCCCATACCTCTTTACCTCCACCTACAGTCACATACCTCTTTACCTCCACCTACAGTCCCATACCTCTTTACCTCCACCTACAGTCACATACCTCTTTACCTCCACCTACAGTCACATACCTCTTTCACTCCACCTACAGTCCCGTACCTCATACCTCCACCTACAGTCACATACCTCTTTACCTCCACCTACAGTCACATACCTCTTTACCTCCACCTACAGTCCCATACCTCTTTACCTCCACCTACAGTCCCATACCTCTTTACCTCCACCTACAGTCCCATACCTCTTTACCTCCACCTACAGTCACATACCTCTTTACCTCCACCTACAGTCCCATACCTCTTTACCTCCACCTACAGTCACATACCTCTTTACCTCCACCTACAGTCACATACCTCTTTCACTCCACCTACAGTCCCATACCTCTTTACCTCCACCTACAGTCCCATACCTCTTTACCTCCACCTACAGTCACATACCTCTTTACCTCCACCTACAGTCACATACCTCTTTCACTCCACCTACAGTCCCATACCTCTTTACCTCCACCTACAGTCACATACCTCTTTACCTCCACCTACAGTCACACACCCCCTTTACCTCCACCTACAGTCCCATACCTCTTTACCTCCACCTACAGTCCCATACCTCTTTACCTCCACCTACAGTCACATACCTCTTTACCTCCACCTACAGTCACATACCTCTTTCACTCCACCTACAGTCCCATACCTCTTTACCTCCACCTACAGTCCCATACCTCTTTACCTCCACCTACAGTCACATACCTCTTTACCTCCACCTACAGTCACATACCTCTTTCACTCCACCTACAGTCCCATACCTCTTTACCTCCACCTACAGTCACATACCTCTTTACCTCCATCTACAGTCACATACCTCTTTACCTCCACCTACAGTCCCATACCTCTTTACCTCCACCTACAGTCACATACCTCTTTACCTCCACCTACAGTCACATACCTCTTTCACTCCACCTACAGTCCCATACCTCTTTACCTCCACCTACAGTCCCATACCTCTTTACCTCCACCTACAGTCACATACCTCTTTACCTCCACCTACAGTCCCATACCTCTTTACCTCCACGGGGAGTTGATTGTAGCAGGGTGTTGTGTTCCCTCCAAGAGACGTGCGTAACACAACTCTTGACTTTTGTATGAATTTCACTGAAAATAGCAATAATTAATCAACACACTACTGTAAATAAATGGACACAACCTGTTATAAAACAGAAATTGCTCTCTGTAAATAAATGCTGAGAAATACTCAGTCTGAAGCCATTCGGCTTTGGGTTTCACAGCCATATAGTAATGATACAAGTTATATCAGCTCAAACAGGTTATTTACAACCTGTGGGGTTGTTGTTGGGAATAGGGGTATAGGAGAGTTTGACATACAGTACCAGTCAAAAGTTTGGACACACCTACATTGTAGAATAATAGTGAAGACATCAAAACTATGAAATAACACATATGGAATCATGTAACCAAAAAAGTGTTAAACAAATCAAAATATATTTTATATTTGAGATTCTTCAAAGTAGCCACCCTTTGCCTTGATGACAGCTTTGCACACTCTTGGCATTCTCTCAACCAGCTTCATGAGGAATGCTTTTCCAACAGTCTTGAAGGAGTTCCAACATATGCTGAGCACTTGTTGGCTGCTTTTCCTTCACTCTGCGGTCCAACTCAGCCCAAACCCAAACCATCATGATGTCTCCACTAGTATTCTACAATGTAGAAAATTGTTCAAATAAAGAAAACCCCTTGAATTAGTATTTTTTATTTAACCCTTAATTTACCAGGTAAGTTGACTGAGAACACATCATCTACAGCAACGACCTGGTGAATAGTTACAGGGGAAAGGAGATGAATGAGCCAATTGTAAACTGGGGATGATTAGGTGACTGGGATGGTATGAGTGCCAGATTGGGAATTTAACCAGGACACCGAGGTTAACACCCCTACTCTTACAATAAGTGCCATGTGATCTTTAGTGACCACAGAGTCAGGACACCCATTTAACATCCCATCCGAAAGACAGCACCCTACAAAGGGCAATGTCCCCAATCACTGCCCTGGTGGATTGGGACCTTCTTTTTTTTTGACCAGAGGAAAGGGCCCTCCAACACCACTTCCAGCAGCATCTGGTCTCCCATCTAGGACAAACCCTGCTTAGCTTCAGAAGCAAGCCAGCAGTGGGTTGCAGGGTGGTATGCTGCTGATAGGTGTGTCCAAACTTTTGACTGGTACTGTATAACCCCTAACTTGACTTCAGCCAATGAGAATCAAGAGGGGCCTAGCTTCGTCCTTCATGACTGGGATAGCAGGCTAGTGACTGCATCGCAGCGCTTGCAGTTAGCAACTGATTCCTTCCAAACCACTCATTCTTGAATTTGCGATTTCCAACTTGTTGTGTAATGTTTCTGTCCAATGGCCGATGAGCACCCGATACGTTTTATCTATAATTTCTCTTCATATGACAAGGATTGAAAAGGATTTCCCAGTAGATAGTAGACTTCATTCATGATGATGACTGCTTGTCTAGCTTGCTAGCTAAGATTTAGAAAGTATGAAGTTGACATCAGTCCAATCAAAGCTACTGGAGATATAACGTGATTTGACATTTTATCTGTTGCCAATGACCTTGAGCCTTCTTGGATGGGTACTTCTAATGTAACTCTATGGCAGCACCCAAGGGGCTTGAATTTTTTGAGCTCTCCCCGTAGATTTGGCAGTGACATAGTGTCCCCGTGAGTAACCAAACACTGAGCCAATCACGGTGCAACTAGAAAACATTACCAACCCCTACGTTCTGTATTTTCCGCTGGCTCGCCCCAACCACCACAGAAAGCACTGAGCTAGGCTGAAACACCTGCATTTTGGAGCTGGCTTACTCAAGAAAGCTTTTGTATTCGGCTTTATTAACTTAATAATTTTTTACATTTATTGTTTGCAAACTGATATGTGACGTACCAACATAATACCAACATTTCATGAGAAAATGGCAAAATAATAATACTATATATATTTTATTTTTAGCTAAACAGGTGGGGTTCTGAATGACAGGTCGCCACTGCTGGAGATAAATGTTTTGGCTTCTATATATAGGCAACAATTGTGTAATAATTATGCAATAATTATTTTGATTTGTACATTTTGTTTGACATTTTTTGGTCAATTTCACAGGGTTGTTCCAATGCTTTATCAATTCCATGGTTTACAGGCTACATTTAGGCTCCTTTAGTCCATTTTAAAATCAATGGACAACATCAAAATGTATTGGTCAGCAATAACCCATTGCATTTGATTGGTAAAATTGTAAGTAAAATACATTTGACTGGTAGACAAAAAATACATGTGTATCTAAGCACAGCACAAGACACGTGTTGGCACACCATGTGAACCAAAACTCACTCAATATCCTCCTTTAAACTAGGGCCTAAATAATTATCATGGTCCATGTAAATAACGGTCCTCGTTTCATCTGGTTTAATTTCGTGTAAGTAAAGATACAAAGTATCTGGCAAAGACGGCTATTTCTTTAAAACGGCATTGTTGGTTAAGGGCTTGTAAGTAACCATTTCACAGTAAGGTCTTCCTACACCTGTTGTATTCGGCGCATGTGACTAATAAAGTTGGATTTGAATGAGTGAGAGCGCCATCCAGTCGTGATTCTCGAGCAGGTTGCTATGGTAATCGGTCAACGTAAGTACAACGGTAAAATATGGAGGAGGACAACGCTGCCGCGGCTCTCGACAATATTGTGACAGAATTTCAGACGTACGAAGATTTCCTCGACTCTCAAATTACGTCGTTGGACTTGTATTATCTCGAGGTAAGGCTTAAAAGTGTTTGCAAATGTGTTTTGATAAGTTGCTGGCAGCGTTTACCACCACACGACGTTGGCGAGTCAAACTTCCTTTGCTAACGTTACGTAGCTATAGCAGCTAACCTAGCGATAGATTAACATAGCTTGCCATATGCAGCTGGCATTACTTGGTTGACATTGCTATTATTGTGCCGCCTTGCGCAATGCAAAAAGTCTCGTACCAAACTATGTAGTGTACCTTGAAACTTGTTTGTTGTGGTAGTCAAAATGTTCAGGCGGTAGGTGGCAGTATAGGCCTTGACTTCAGTGAGTCAGTCATTGGTACGTTCATTGAGTAACAAAGTCAAAAGCTGTGTTCGAATACCCATACGAACATACTGTATACTACATACTTAATGAGTATATACTATTAGTTCATTTTAGTAACGTTATACTGTTGGGGAAGCAGGTAGCCTAGCTAGATTGAATCCCCGAATTGACAAGGTAAAAATCTGTCGTTCTGCCCCTGAACAAGGCAGTTAACCCACTGTTCCTAGGCCGTGATTGTAAATACGAATTTGATCTTAACTGACTTGCCTAGTTAAAAAAAAAAAAAACGAACGGTGTCCTTTCAGTTGGGCGTACTATGCTTGTCTACCGGAAGTTGATGCCATTGCAAAGCAACCTCTTGCTAGCTTGTTGGCATTAACACATTACTGGCTAGACATCTTACTACTTTAGGTGTGTTGGTAAATTCATTCTGAGTTTATAGGGCTAAATTAGTTTATAGGGTTTATAGGGCTAAATTAGTTTATAGGGTTTAGGGCTAAATTAGTTTATAAGGGTTTATAGGGCTAAATTAGTTTATAGGGTTTATAGGGCTAAATTAGTTTATAGGGCTAAATTATACTGAACAAAAATATACACGCAACATGCACCGATTTCAAAGATTTTACTGAGTTACAGTTCATATAAGGAAATCAGTCAATTTAACTTCTTATGGCTGCAGGGGCAGTATTGAGTAGCTTGGATGGAAGGTGCCCAGAGTAAACTGCCTGCTCCTCAGTCCCAGTTGCTAATATATGCATATTATTATTAGTATTGGATAGAAAACACTCTGAAGTTTCTAAAACTGTTTGAATGATGTATGTGAGTATAACAGAACTCATATGGCAGGCAAAAACCTCATGAGAGGAAGCTCTGTTCCATCGCACATCTGAAGTCAATGGAATTCTCCGGTTGGAACGTTATTGAAGATTTATGTTAAAAACATCCTAAAGATTGATTCAATACATCGTTTGACATGTTTCTACTGACTGTTACGGAACTTTTTGACATTTCGTCTGCTTTTAGTGAACGCGCTTCCTGACTTTGGATTTGTTTACCAAACACGCTAACAAAAATAGCTATTTGGACATAAATGATGGACATTACCGAACAAAACGAACATTTCTTGTGGGAGTCCTGGGAGTGCATTCCGACGAAGATCAGCAAAGGTAAGTGAAGATTTATAATGCTATTTATGAGTTTTGTTGACTGCACAATTTGGCGGGTAACTGTATGGCTTCCTTTTGTGGCTGAACGCTGTTCTCAGATTATTGAATATTGTGCTTTTGCCGTAAAGCTTTTTGAAATCTGACACAGCGGTTGCATTAAGAGCAAGTGTATCTTTAATTCTATGTAAAACATGTATCTTTCATCAAAGTTTATGATGAGTATTTATGTTATTTGACGTGGCTCTGCAATTTCTCCGGATATTTTGGAGGCATTTCTGAACATGGCGCCAATGTAAACGGAGGTTTTTGGATATAAAATATGAACTTTATCGAACAAAACATATATGTATTGTGTAACATGAAGTCCTATGCGTGTCATCTGATGAAGATCATCAAAGGTTAGTGATTCTTTTTATCTCTATTTCTGCTTTTTGTGACTCCTGTCTTTGGCTGGAAAAATGGCTGTGTTTTTCTGTGATTTTGCGGTAACCTAACAAAATCATTTGTGGTGCTTTCGCTGTAAAGCCTTTTTGAAATCGGACACTGTGGTGGGATTAACAAGAAGTGTATCTTTAAAATGGTGTGAAATACTTGTATGCTTGAGGAATTTTAATTATGAGATTTCTGTTGTTTGAATTTGTCGCCCTGCACTTTCACTGGCTGTTGTCATATCGATCCCGTTAACGGGATTGCAGCCATAAGAAGAAGAATAAATAAAGAAGAAATACATTAGGCCCTAATCTATGGATTTCACATGACTGGGAATACAGATATGCATTTGTTGGTCGCAGATACCTTTAAAAAAAGTAGGGGTGTGGATCAGAAAACCAGTCAGTATCTGGTGTCAGCAACATTTGCCTCATGCAGCGCGACACGTCTCCTTCACATAGCGTTGATCAGGCTGTTGATTATGGCCTGTGGAATGTTGTCCCACTCCTCCTTCAATGGCTGCGGAAGTTTCTGCATATTGGTGGGAACTGGAATAGGCTGTCGTACACGTCGATCCAGAGCATCCCAAACATGCTCAATGGGTAACATGTCTGGTGAGTGTGCAGGCCATGGAAGAACTGGGACATTTTCAGCGTCCAGGAATTGTGTACAGATCCTTGCAACATGGGGCGGTGCATTATCATGCTGAAACATGAGGTGATGGAGGCGGATGAATAGCACGACAACGGGCCTCAGGATCTCATCACGGTATCTCTGTGCATTCAAATTGGCATTGATTAAATGCAATTGTGTTCGTTGTCCGTAGCTTATGCATGACCATAACCCCACTGCCACCATGTTCACAACATTGACATCAGCAAACCACTCACCCACATGACGCCATACAAGTTGTTTGCTATCTGCCCGGTACATTTGAAACCAGTACTAATCCATGAATATTTTTGACTGTCCCATTTTTAAATTAATAAAAAATCTTTATTTAATTTTCATCCCTGTCAAAGGGGGTGGTATTTGTCAGTGAATATGAGAAAGGTCATAAATTCAGCCCCTAGGCCTATAAGGGCTATTTGTTTAACAGCTTCACCAGTAGATGGGACTATTGACTATTGCTGAGAAGTTACATAACGTTCAGCTGAATAGCCGTGCCGGAACACCTGTGTCCACAGAGGGTAGAACACAACATGTATCTCACCTGGTTATCAACTCTGGACAAACAAACAGTATCAAACTCTTTCACCTCCCTCACTTTCAGGTGTGGACACACTGCAGTCAGCCCAGGTCTAGGCTAAACCTGCACAGTCATGACTTATGTAGGTATTGATTAAGTGTGTTGTTGCCAATGCTTTTTCTATGGACACTTTACCAGACTTCTGATGTTTGATAGTATTTAGGCCTAGGTTAGTCAAGTGTACATTTCTGAAAATCTAACTAGGGTTTCTCCCCCAGAGTCAGGTATTTAGAGAGTTGGTATATTGAGGTTTTAGCATTATGATATTCAAAATGTAAAAAGAAATTGGCCCAACTCTCTAAATACATTGCTGTGGTTTGCCCTATAACATCTATGGCAACAGGAAATCCCGACAACCAGTCAAAAGTTTATTTAGATAAAATTTTTGGTTTGAGTCCATTCAGCAATGTAATCCCAGTTGTTTAAAACAAGCAAATCGAGTTTGAATAGCGGAACTCAGAACAGTCAAATGGACTCAGTCAATGAGCGTTGACATGACAACGGATGAAGATAGTGAACGCCACATCACTGACTGAATAAAGCTATTTTGGAAACAATATAACTAATTTGCTTGGAATGGTTTGCCACGTGAAAGGTGAAAGAAATAGAAACTTTCCCTGACTAGTCTGGATGCTGAGGCCTGAGGACTGGCTGGATGAGGACTGGCTGGATGAGGCCTGGCTGGATGAGGCCTGGCTGGATGAGGCCTGGCTGGGTGAGGCCTGGCTGGGTGAGGCCTGGCTGGGTGAGGCCTGGTTGGATGAGGACTGGCTGGATGAGGCCTGGCTGGGTGAGGACTGGCTGGATGAGGACTGGCTAGGTGAGGACTGGCTGGGTGAGGACTGGCTGGCTGGGTGAGGACTGGCTGGCTGGGTGAGGACTGGCTGGCTGGGTGAGGACTGGCTGGCTGGGTGAGGACTGGCTGGCTGGGTGAGGACTGGCTGGCTGGAGAGGACTGGCTGGGTGAGGACTGGCTGGATGAGGACTGTCTGGATGAGGACTGTCTGGATGAGGCCAGGCTGGGTGAGGCCTGGCTGGGCTTGGCTTAGCTTAGTTCGGGTAGTAGAATGACATGTGGCACTTGATCCAACCAGCCACAGGCCTGGGTTGGGTTGGACTTGAAAGGGTAGCTCTGTTTAGATGACGGGTCCTGGTGATGTGTATATATCAAGCTATGTCCTTACCACAGGTTTGACCACAAGCATGCTGCCTCCCTTAACCCCACGACCTCCGCTATGCACACACACACAGACACACACACACACACACACACACACACACACACACACACACACACACACACACACACACACACACACACACACACACACACACACACACAGTATTTTTTTTAAAATCTACAATTCATCTTTAGCAGACTGTCCATTATGTTTTGCATTGTCTGCTCCAGCCTCCAATCAAAAAGAAGCTCAACATGTGTGTGTGTCTGTTTATATGTGTGTATAGTGGTGGGGGTTATTAGTGGGTACTCCCCCCTCCCTGAGCAGATGTCCGTTCATTGCTCCTGTAGGATGAGGAATATGGATGGTTACCTGTCTGTTTATATGTGTGTGTGTGTGGTGGGGGGTTCGTCAGTGGATCCACCTTTCCCTCCCTGTCTGTTTGACCAGATCTCTTTTCATTGCTCCACCAGGATGAGGATTTGGCTCGCCAGCTGGTGGAGCTGGGCTACAGGGGCAGCGGAGAGGTCCTGAAGAGGGAGGAATTTGAGACCAGGAAAGCAGCTGCAGAGGCCTCCAGGCTCTCCAAGAGGAGCCAGCAGAAGTAAGTCAGTTAGACAGTGAAGCTATCTGTCAACAAGTGGCCACAGTGCTCTCCGAGAGGAAGGCACTGTCTGACTGTCAATTAGGGGCCACAGTACTCTCCAAGGGGAAGGCCACAGTGCTCTCCAAGGGGAAGGCAATGTCTGTCAACTAGTGGCCACAGTGCTCTCCGAGAGGAAGGTACTGTCTGACTGTCAATTAGGGGCCACAGTGCTCTCTAAGGGGAAGGCACTGTCTGTCAACTAGTGGCCACAGTGCTCCCCAAGGGGAAGACCACAGTGCTCCCCAAGGGGAAGGGCCACAGTGCTCCCCAAGGGGAAGGGCCACAGTGTTCTCCAAGGGGAAGGGCCACAGTGTTCTCCAAGGGGAAGGGCCACAGTGTTCTCCAAGGGGAAGGGCCACAGTGTTCTCCAAGGGGAAGGGCCACAGTGTTCTCCAAGGGGAAGGGCCACAGTGTTCTCCAAGGGGAAGGGCCACAGTGTTCTCCAAGGGGAAGGGCCACAGTGTTCTCCAAGGGGAAGGGCCACAGTGTTCTCCAAGGGGAAGGGCCACAGTGTTCTCCAAGGGGAAGGGCCACAGTGTTCTCCAAGGGGAAGGGCCACAGTGCTCTCCAAGGGGAAGGGCCACAGTGCTCTCCAAGGGGAAGGGCCACAGTGCTCTCCAAGGGGAAGGGCCACAGTGCTCTCCAAGGGGAAGGCCACAGTGCTCTTCAAGGGGAAGGCCACAGTGCTCTCCAAGGGGAAGGGCCACAGTGCTCTCCAAGGGGAAGGGCCACAGTGCTCTCCAAGGGA
Source organism: Salvelinus alpinus (assembly GCF_045679555.1). NCBI lineage: Eukaryota > Metazoa > Chordata > Actinopteri > Salmoniformes > Salmonidae > Salvelinus > Salvelinus alpinus. The sequence goes on from NC_092090.1 coordinate 101,373,288, forward strand.
AAGGGCCACAGTGCTCTCCAAGGGGAAGGGCCACAGTGCTCTCCAAGGGGAAGGGCCACAGTGCTCTCCAAGGGGAAGGGCCACAGTGCTCTCCAAGGGGAAGGGCCACAGTGCTCTCCAAGGGGAAGGGCCACAGTGCTCTTCAAGGGGAAGGCCACAGTGCTCTTCAAGGGGAAGGGCCACAGTGCTCTCCAAGGGGAAGGGCCACAGTGCTCTCCAAGGGGAAGGGCCACAGTGCTCTCCAAGGGGAAGGGCCACAGTGCTCTCCAAGGGGAAGGGCCACAGTGCTCTCCAAGGGGAAGGGCCACAGTGCTCTCCAAGGGGAAGGGCCACAGTGTTCTCCAAGGGGAAGGGCCACAGTGTTCTCCAAGGGGAAGACCACAGTGCTCTCCAAGGGGAAGGGCCACAGTGTTCTCCAAGGGGAAGGGCCACAGTGCTCTCCAAGGGGAAGACATTGTCTGTTTGTTTTCTTTGTGTATGTTTTGTACTTACAGTGCTGGATTTTACTTCATTGTAGAAAGGAAAATGTTGTGATGATTTCAGCTTGATAGGACATCTGCAGCGATCACGATCTCGATGAATGTCGTCTGGGATATTATTCCTATACATTTTTTATAAAAACTACAGGTTACAATTTCAAAAACGAGAATTTCAACTCCACAATACGTTTGTACATTTAATCAAAACGAATGCAATTCTCATTTAACAATCTCAACATCAGACTCCTAAACTGCCCTAGCGACACCAGGGAATCAAGACGCAGGGAGTTCTAACAGGTTATTAAATTAGGATTGACCTAATTCGGTGGAGACCCGAGGAACCCCGAGTTAACCAACCCTGTGAACGCAGTAGGTATCTCATGTTTTTACACTTCAACAAAGAAGTTCAGTAAAACGGAAGCTTGTGTAGTAGAGTTTAGTAAACACAAAGGGAATAATGAAGTGATCTACGGGACTTTAATGAGGACCAGCTAACCCTTTTGATAAAGGATGCAGTGATGCCTATTAAAACTGTTACCTGTGATGAAGTGAAAGGCACTATTTTAGACGGAATCCAAAGGTTTAAGAGTGGTGAAAGGCATTCTGGTAAATGGTGTCACCATTGTCAAGAACTGGCAGGAAAGTTGACTGTACTATCTGCTTCCTGCTGTTTAGAAAGGTGCAAGATGTATCTCTGAAAAAGAAGCCCACTATAAATCTGAGCTTTTTAACTAGCTCATCACTATGTTTTTTTAAACCTTTTAATCCTTGTCAATCCAAATGCCCCGATATTTATAGGCGGGAACCCAATCGATTCGAGAACCATACAATTAATAAACATGTAATCCATCTGAAACATTCTTGTGAGAACTAGAGAACAACATGTATTTAGTTTTAAACCAACCAGGGCTTTCTGTAAGGCAACAAAATCAGATTGCAGCTCTAACAACGTCTGGTCTGGTTAAGCTCTAACAACGTCTGGTTTGAGCAATGGCATACATAACAGTATTGTCTGCATACAGATGAATATTACAAGTTTTAACAGAGAGACCAATATTATTTATATAAATATTAAAGTGAACAGGTCCCAATGCAGACCCCTGTGGTACACCTTTCGTAATATCCGGGAAACTAGACTAAACACCATCAGAAATCACACATTGTATCCTGTTAGATAATTCTCAAACCACTTACAAGAAGCCTGATCTAGGCCTATTTCAGTCAACTTATGAATTAGAACTTGATGTTCAACAGTGTCAACGGCCTTGGAAAGGTCTATAAATAAGCAGCACAATGTTTTTTATGATAACACATTTAAAAACAAGCGTAGCAGCTGAAACAGTACTATGTCCTGGTCTAAAACCAGACTGGTGCACATTAACAATAGAATGACAAGTTAAAGTTCTCTGCTGAGAGTTAGTCAGGGATTCTAAAACTTTGGAAAGGAAAGAAATATTTGGAAATGTAGACAGTAGTTATCTAAGTCAAAATTATATTTATCTTTAATGTCTATTGCAGTGTGCAGGTTGTTAATCTGGGTTGGTGATAGGAGACACAGCCTGGTCCCAGATCTGTTATTGCGGACTTCTTACAAACTCCAGATGTAGGACTAGGCTAGAGGTTATAGTTCATCTCCAGGGGAGTCTCCATCTAAAGCTCCCTGCTAGAGGAGGTGAACTATAACCATCTAAAGCTCCCTGCTAGAGGAGGTGAACTATAACCATCTAAAGCTCCCTGCTAGAGGAGGTGAACTATAACCATCTACAGCTTCCTGCTAGAGGAGGTGAACTATAACCATCTACAGCTCCCTGCTAGAGGAGGTGAACTATAACCATCTACAGCTCCCTGCTAGAGGAGGTGAACTATAACCATCTACAGCTCCCTGCTAGAGGAGGTGAACTATAACTATCTACAGCTCCCTGCTAGAGGAGGTGAACTATAACCATCTACAGCTCCCTGCTAGAGGAGGTGAACTATAACCATCTACAGCTCCCTGCTAGAGGAGGTGAACTATAACCATCTACAGCTCCCTGCTAGAGGAGGTGAACTATAACCATCTACAGCTCCCTGCTAGAGGAGGTGAACTATAACCATCTACAGCTCCCTGCTAGAGGAGGTGAACTATAACCATCTAAAGCTCCCTGCTAGAGGAGGTGAACTATAACCATGTACAGCTCCCTGCTAGAGGAGGTGAACTATAACCATCTACAGCTCCCTGCTAGAGGAGGTGAACTATAACCATCTACAGCTCCCTGCTAGAGGAGGTGAACTATAACCATCTACAGCTCCCTGCTAGAGGAGGTGAACTATAACCATCTACAGCTCCCTGCTAGAGGAGGTGAACTATAACCATCTACAGCTCCCTGCTAGAGGAGGTGAACTATAACCATCTACAGCTCCCTGCTAGAGGAGGTGAACTATAACCATCTACAGCTCCCTGCTAGAGGAGGTGAACTATAACCATCTACAGCTCCCTGCTAGAGGAGGTGAACTATAACCAGCTACAGCTCCCTGCTAGAGGAGGTGAACTATAACCATCTAAAGCTCCCTGCTAGAGGAGGTGAACTATAACCAGCTACAGCTCCCTGCTAGAGGAGGTGAACTATAACCATCTACAGCTCCCTGCTAGAGGAGGTGAACTATAACCATCTAAAGCTCCCTGCTAGAGGAGGTGAACTATAACCATCTACAGCTCCCTGCTAGAGGAGGTGAACTATAACCATCTACAGCTCCCTGCTAGAGGAGGTGAACTATAACCATCTACAGCTCCCTGCTAGAGAAGGTGAACTATAACCATCTACAGCTCCCTGCTAGAGGAGGTGAACTATAACCATCTACAGCTCCCTGCTAGAGGAGGTGAACTATAACCATCTAAAGCTCCCTGCTAGAGGAGGTGAACTATAACCATCTACAGCTCCCTGCTAGAGGAGGTGAACTATAACCATCTACAGCTCCCTGCTAGAGGAGGTGAACTATAACCATCTACAGCTCCCTGCTAGAGGAGGTGAACTATAACCATCTACAGCTCCCTGCTAGAGGAGGTGAACTATAACCATCTACAGCTCCCTGCTAGAGGAGGTGAACTATAACCATCTACAGCTCCCTGCTAGAGGAGGTGAACTATAACCATCTACAGCTCCCTGCTAGAGGAGGTGAACTATAACCATCTACAGCTCCCTGCTGGAGGAGGTGAACTATAACCATCTACAGCTCCCTGCTGGAGGAGGTGAACTATAACCATCTACAGCTCCCTGCTAGAGGAGGTGAACTATAACCATCTACAGCTCCCTGCTAGAGGAGGTGAACTATAACCATCTACAGCTCCCTGCTAGAGGAGGTGAACTATAACCATCTACAGCTCCCTGCTAGAGGAGGTGAACTATAACCATCTACAGCTCCCTGCTAGAGGAGGTGAACTATAACCATCTACAGCTCCCTGCTAGAGGAGGTGAACTATAACCATCTACAGCTCCCTGCTAGAGGAGGTGAACTATAACCATCTAAAGCTCCCTGCTAGAGGAGGTGAACTATAACCATCTACAGCTCCCTGCTAGAGGAGGTGAACTATAACCATCTACAGCTCCCTGCTAGAGGAGGTGAACTATAACCATCTAAAGCTCCCTGCTAGAGGAGGTGAACTATAACCATCTACAGCTCCCTGCTAGAGGAGGTGAACTATAACCATCTAAAGCTCCCTGCTAGAGGAGGTGAACTATAACCATCTACAGCTCCCTGCTAGAGGAGGTGAACTATAACCATCTACAGCTCCCTGCTAGAGGAGGTGAACTATAACCATCTACAGCTCCCTGCTAGAGGAGGTGAACTATAACCATCTACAGCTCCCTGCTAGAGGAGGTGAACTATAACCATCTACAGCTCCCTGCTAGAGGAGGTGAACTATAACCATCTACAGCTCCCTGCTAGAGGAGGTGAACTATAACCATCTAAAGCTCCCTGCTAGAGGAGGTGAACTATAACCATCTACAGATCCCTGCTAGAGGAGGTGAACTATAACCATCTAAAGCTCCCTGCTAGAGGAGGTGAACTATAACCATCTACAGCTCCCTGCTAGAGGAGGTGAACTATAACCATCTACAGCTCCCTGCTAGAGGAGGTGAACTATAACCATCTAAAGCTCCCTGCTAGAGGAGGTGAACCTACTGAAACATGTTCATACTTGATTTAGACGTTTGATGATGTAGCTTTAATGTAGCCTATTCCTTCTGTGCCCTGGTGTGACCTGGCTTTGCCCCTCTATCTAGGCTTAAATTTCAGCATTAATGACGTTCGTCACCAAGGAAAATATTGTGCTGTAATTCCTAGGCTACCCCTGATTACATTCTCACTAATCCTAGATCAGGGGTCTCCAACCTTTTTTAGCATGAGAGCTACTTGTAAAAAATGTACGTGTTGTGAGCTACTCATTTTTTTCTAGCTTTTCAAGTGGGCACATTCTTCTTTTCTCCCCTGCAACTCTTCCCTGGTCCTTAGTGTACTAGAGGAAGTAGGGCACTATGTTGTCAACTCTTCCCTGGTCCTTAGTGTACTAGAGGAAGTAGTGTACTATGTTGTCAACTCTTCCCTGGTCCTTAGTGTACTAGAGGAAGTAGTGTACTATGTTGTCAACTCTTCCCTGGTCCTTAGTGTACTAGAGGAAGTAGTGTACTATGTTGTCAACTCTTCCCTGGTCCTTAATGTACTAGAGAAAGTAGTGTACTATGTTTTCTGTCAATATACCTGGTAAAATAATAGGTCATAAACAACTGTAAGGGGCTCTATAAAATCCGTGATTCCCCCCAAAATGATGTTTGATATTTTCCCAAATAATGTTTTATTTTTCCCGGTTTTAGTTTTTCACTCGCAAAATTACAATTGTTCATAGGGATATAACAAAGTTGGGATGTTGACAAACGTTGATCCACAGCATCCCACACATGCTCAATGGGTGACATGTCAAATAAAATAAATGTTATTGGTCACATATTTAGCACCGTGGTGAGCATATGCCCACTGAAGTCGGTTACGACGTCAAACTGCAGTCAGGTCAAGACCCTGATTTAAGATGACGTCAAACTGCAGTCAGGTCAAGACCCTGATTTAAGATGACGTCAAACTGCAGTCAGGTCAAGACCCTGATTTAAGATGACGTCAAACTGCAGTCAGGTCAAGACCCTGATTTAAGATGACGTCAAACTGCAGTCAGGTCAAGACCCTGATTTAAGATGACGTCAAACTGCAGTCAGGTCAAGACCCTGATTTAAGATGACGTCAAACTGCAGTCAGGTCAAGACCCTGATTTAAGATGACAAGCACACAGATGAGGTTCCCTGAGACAGTTTGTGCAGATATTCTTTGGTTGTGCAAACTCACAGTTTCATCAGCTGTCCGGGTGGCTGGTCTCAGAAGATCCCGCAGGTTCAATTCCCTGACAATAGTTCTGGTGGACATTCCTGCAGTCAGCATGCCAGTTGCACACTCCCTCAAAACTTGATACGTATTGTGTTGTGTGACAATACTGCACATTTTAGAGTGTCCTTTTATTGTCCCAAGCACAAGGTGCACCTGTGTAATGATTATGCTGTTTACTCAGCTTATTGATATGCCAACCCTGTCAGGTGGATAGATTATCTTTGGAAAGGATAAATGCTCACTAGCAGGGATGTAAACACATTTGTGCACAACATTTGAAAGACATACGCTTTTTGTGCGTCTGGAACATTGGACCAACACTTCACATGTTGCGTTTTATATTTTTGTTATGTGTACTTTTGGAATTGTTTGGCGAGCTACTCGTAGGTGGGCTGCGAGCCACTGGTAGTAGGACCCCCGGCCTAGATAAACTTTAAACCCAGGCTACTGGTAGTAGGACCCCCGGCCTAGATAAACTCTAAACCCAGGCTACTGGTAGTAGGACCCCTGGCCTAGATAAACTCTAAACCCAGGCTACTGGTAGTAGGACCCCCGGCCTAGATAAACTCTAAACCCAGGCTACTGGTAGTAGGACCCCCGGCCTAGATAAACTCTAAACCCAGGCTACTGGTAGTAGGACCCCCGGCCTAGATAAACTCTAAACCCAGGCTACTGGTAGTAGGACCCCCGGCCTAGATAAACTCTAAACCCAGGCTACTGGTAGTAGGACCCCTGGCCTAGATAAACTCTAAACCCAGGCTACTGGTAGTAGGACCCCCGGCCTAGATAAACTCTAAACCCAGGCTACTGGTAGTAGGACCCCCGGCCTAGATAAACTCTAAACCCAGGCTACTGGTAGTAGGACCCCCGGCCTAGATAAACTCTAAACCCAGGCTACTGGTAGTAGGACCCCCGGCCTAGATAAACTCTAAACCCAGGCTACTGGTAGTAGGACCCCCGGCCTAGATAAACTCTAAACCCAGGCTACTGGTAGTAGGACCCCCGGCCTAGATAAACTCTAAACCCAGGCTACTGGTAGTAGGACCCCTGGCCTAGATAAACTCTAAACCCAGGCTACTGGTAGTAGGACCCCCGGCCTAGATAAATTCTAAACCCAGGCTACTGGTAGTAGGACCCCCGGCCTAGATAAACTCTAAACCCAGGCTACTGGTAGTAGGACCCCCGGCCTAGATAAACTCTAAACCCAGGCTACTGGTAGTAGGACCCCTGGCCTAGATAAACTCTAAACCCAGGCTACTGGTAGTAGGACCCCCGGCCTAGATAAACTCTAAACCCAGGCTACTGGTAGTAGGACCCCCGGCCTAGATAAACTCTAAACCCAGGCTACTGGTAGTAGGACCCCCGGCCTAGATAAACTCTAAACCCAGGCTACTGGTAGTAGGACCCCCGGCCTAGATAAACTCTAAACCCAGGCTACTGGTAGTAGGACCCCCGGCCTAGATAAACTCTAAACCCAGGCTACTGGTAGTAGGACCCCCGGCCTAGATAAACTCTAAACCCAGGCTACTGGTAGTAGGACCCCTGGCCTAGATAAACTCTAAACCCAGGCTACTGGTAGTAGGACCCCCGGTCTAGATAAACTCTAAACCCAGGCTACTGGTAGTAGGACCCCCGGCCTAGATAAACTCTAAACCCAGGCTACTGGTAGTATATAAATACATTTCGCATTATGTCTTCAGGTCTTGGTTGGTTCCTTAAACCACTGTCAGTCTTCCTGTCCAAGCTTATCAACATGGTGAGTGGAACAGACTAAAATGACATTTTCTTTAACTGCAAATCAGTTCAGTATATGCATTACCTGCCTTGTTGCTCTTGTTTTGATTTATTTTTTTGTGTTATATTGTTTCCAGTGGGGTGACAACAGGGAATGTGTCTCTGTGGGTTCATATCAAAATATTTTATCAAAACATATCAAAACTCTAAACCCAGGCTACTGGTAGTAGGAACCCCGGCCTAGATAAACTCTAAACCCAGACTACTGGTAGTAGGACCCCCGGCCTAGATAAACTCTAAACCCAGGCTACTGGTAGTAGGACCCCCGGCCTAGATAAAACTCTAAACCCAGGCTACTGGTAGTAGGACCCCCGGCCTAGATAAACTCTAAACCCAGGCTACTGGTAGTAGGACCCCCGGCCTAGATAAACTCTAAACCCAGGCTACTGGTAGTAGGACCCCCGGCCTAGATAAACTCTAAACCCAGGCTACTGGTAGTAGGACCCCCGGCCTAGATAAACTCTAAACCCAGGCTACTGGTAGTAGGACCCCCGGCCTAGATAAACTCTAAACCCAGGCCACTGGTAGTAGGACCCCTGGCCTAGATAAACTCTAAACCCAGGCTACTGGTAGTAGGACCCCTGGCCTAGATAAACTCTAAACCCAGGCTACTGGTAGTAGGAACCCCGGCCTAGATAAACTCTAAACCCAGGCTACTGGTAGTAGGACCCCCGGTCTAGATAAACTCTAAACCCAGGCTACTGGTAGTAGGACCCCTGTCCTAGATAAACTCTAAACCCAGGCTACTGGTAGTAGGACCCCCGGCCTAGATAAATTCTAAACCCAGGCTACTGGTAGTAGGACCCCTGTCCTAGATAAACTCTAAACCCAGGCTACTGGTAGTAGGACCCCCGGCCTAGATAAATTCTAAACCTAGGCTACTCCTGAGAACATTTTCACTGGGCTACTGAGGTAATCCTAGATAAAGCGTTGTGGTTATGGCTTGTTTGATGACAAGCTGATACAGACTTGCGATAAGAATCCTCTTTTCCACACACACACACACACACACACACACACACACGTTTTTTTTGAGGTATCCAAACATTTACTTGCTGGGTGTTGAATTTGATTGAAGTCTTAGATGCTTATCCAACAGGCTATGTCTAGGTATAGGGTGTGTTTTCATGCAGGTGTGTGTGACCATCAGACAGTGACACCAGGGAAATTGGAGCTCCCCCCCTCACACCTGCAGACAGGAGAGCCACTGTCTGAGATATCAGTCCCCCTCTCTTTCATCTTTCCCCAACAGGACCACATACATGACATAAATCTGGAGAACTGTTGGAGAAGGATTTAATATCAGGCTATTGTACCACATTCGCTTCTTATCGGCGTCAGATCACACAGTAGCCTCTAGCTTTATCTCAGGGCTCTTTGGAGAGTGTTGAAGAGCTGTAGGAAGGTGTTTGTGTCTCTGTGTCTCTGTGTGTCTGTGTGTCTGTGTCTCCACGTCGCCGTGTCTCTGTGTCTCTGTGTCTCTGTGTCTCTGTGTCTCTGTGTCTCTGTGTGTCTGTGTCTCTGTGTCTCTGTGTGTCTGTGTGTCTGTGTCTCCACGTCGCCGTGTCTCTGTGTCTCTGTGTCGCCGTGTCTCTGTGTCTCTGTGTCTCTGTGTCTCTGTGTCTCTGTGTCTCTGTGTCTCTGTGTGTCTGTGTGTCTGTGTCTCCACGTCGCCGTGTCTCTGTGTCTCTGTGTCTCTGTGTGTCTGTGTCTCCACGTCTCTGTGTGTCTGTGTGTCTGTGTCTCCACGTCGCCGTGTCTCTGTGTCTCTGTGTCTCTGTGTCTCTGTGTCTCTGTGTCTCTGTGTGTCTGTGTGTCTGTGTCTCCACGTCGCCGTGTCTCTGTGTCTCTGTGTGTCTGTGTCTCCACGTCTCTGTGTGTCTGTGTGTCTGTGTCTCCACGTCGCCGTGTCTCTGTGTCTCTGTGTCGCCGTGTCTCTGTGTCTCTGTGTCTCTGTGTCTCTGTGTCTCTGTGTCTCTGTGTCTCTGTGTGTCTGTGTGTCTGTGTCTCCACGTCGCCGTGTCTCTGTGTCTCTGTGTCTCTGTGTCTCTGTGTCTCTGTGTCTCTGTGTGTCTGTGTGTCTGTGTCTCCACGTCGCCGTGTCTCTGTGTCTCTGTGTCTCTGTGTCTCTGTGTCTCTGTGTCTCTGTGTCTCTGTGTGTCTGTGTCTCCACGTCTCCGTGTGTCCGTGTCTCCGTGTGTTTGTGTCTCTGTGTCTCTGTGTGTCTGTGTGTCTGTGTGTCTGTGTGTCTGTGTCTCTGTATGTCTGTGTCTCGGTGTCTCCGTGTCTCCGTGTCTCCGTGTGTGTATGTAGGAACTAAGAAGATTTAAGAAGTTTTCCAGGGACATCTGACAGGTGCTGTTTAAGCGTTTGAAGTTGGCCACCCATGGCCATGAATGAAGTCATTCCTCATGGGATCTTGGTTTATTTACCAAAACACTGTTTCCCAAACGGTAGTAAAGGAAAAGGCACAGTATGCTTGAAGGGACTTTTTATTGGCCACTTGCAGTCAACAGAACACGTGTTATTTTAAGCCTCACTGCGTCCCAAATGGCACCCTATTCTCTATATAGAGCACTACTATAGACCAGAGCCCTATTCCCTATATAGTGCACTACTTTAGACCAGAGCCCTATTCTCTATATAGTGCACTACTTTAGACCAGAGCCCTATTCCCTATATAGTGTACTGCTTTAGACCAGATCCCTGTTCCCTATATAGTGCACTACTATAGACCAGAGCCCTATTCCATATATAGTGCACTACTTTAGACCAGAGCCCTATTCCCTATATAGTGCATCTCTTTAGACCAGAGCCCTATTCCCTATATGAACTCTGGCCAGAAGTAGTGTACTAGGCAGGGGTCGCGTTAGCTTTCAGAAATCAGCTTTTTCAAAACGCAGACCATCAGAAACCTCTGTGTTTTAAACCATTTCATTTTCTGTGTTTTATATTGACAGTCAAGTGTTTTGTTGTTGTTGCTTCGATAGAGATCAGGTGCAACTATAGTTTTTATTTCACACAAAATACATTAGTCCAACACATTCGGCAGAAAATATTTTTCATCAGACGTTAACAGACAGAATTCTAATGCTATTTGGCTAGCAGCCACACTGAAGGAAATGAGCTGAAGTTGCTTGAAGTTAACTGAAGGAAGTGTCCAGAGAAAAGTATCCTCCACATCCATCAGAGAGCTGTCTGGTGATCCAATGAGGAGAACAGTAGCTCCACATCCGTCAGAGAGCTGTCTGGTGATCCAATGAGGAGAACAGTAGCTCCACATCCGTCAGAGAGCTGTCTGGTGATCCAATGAGGAGAACAGTAGCTCCACATCCGTCAGAGAGCTGTCTGGTTATCCAATGAGGAGAACAGTAGCTCCACATCCGTCAGAGAGCTGTCTGGTGATCCAATGAGGAGAACAGTAGCTCCACATCCGTCAGAGAGCTGTCTGCTGATCCAATGAGGAGAATAGTAGCTCCACATCCATCAGAGAGCTGTCTGGTGATCCAATGAGGAGAACAGTAGCTCCACATCCGTCAGAGAGCTGTCTGCTGATCCAATGAGGAGAATAGTAGCTCCACATCCATCAGAGAGCTGTCTGGTGATCCAATGAGGAGAACAGTAGCTCCACATCCATCAGAGAGCTGTCTGGTGATCCAATGAGGAGAACAGTAGCTCCACATCCGTCAGAGAGCTGTCTGGTGATCCAAATGAGGAGAACAAATCTATTTCATCCAAGTGGAGTTGCAACTGTTACTACTACTGTTACTACTACACTCGCAGGTTGATAGGAGTAGTATTGTGAGTGACCATCCAGCGCTCTAACGTCCATGGGGATGGAATGGAGAGGGGCTGAGTGGGGATGCCCAGCTCTGACACCAGGGTAGTGTCCGTGAAATCTCATCGGCCCCAGATTCAATGAGTCAATGTGGGGGTGACCCGACTGGATGACATGGAGAGGACTACGAGTAAGGGGAGAAGGAAACTGATGAGTCTGGTCTTTTAATGGACAGGTAGACACCTAATGACCGGTAAGTCCCGCAATACAGACAACTCTTGGTGTTAAGTCTGCATAAACGTTCGTGTGGAGCCAACTTAGCTCTGCCGAGTTGATCCGGATGGTCGAGGCGATGAGCGAGTCGAGATCCGTAGGCAGCTCCCGGGCTGCGAGCTCGTCTTTAATTTCCTCCGATAATCCGTGAAGGAATGTGTCGAACAGGGATTTCGGGTTCCAGGCGCAACCAAGGTGCGGAAATCAACTGCATAGTCTGCCACACTGCGGGAGTCTTGACGAAGCTGGAGTAACTTCCGGGTAGCCTCTCTCCCAGACAACGGAGAATCGAAAACCTTTTTCACCTTGGCCACAAACTCCTCCAGACTGAAGCACATGGCAGATTGTTGTCCCCACACTGCAGTAGCCCAGGCGAGAGCCCTCCCGGACATCAGCGTTATGAGGTAAGCTATCTTCGAGTGGTCCAAGGGAAAGGATGAGGGCTGCAGCTCGAAGGTGAGGGAACACTGGGAGAGAAACGCCCGACAGGTTCCTGACTCTCCAGCGAAGCGTTCCCGGATGAGGTAAGCAAGGTTCTCGAGAAGCCGGTGTGGCCTGGATAGAAACACTGCTGACATCGGGGTTACTGAGGGGCTGGGAGGTTACTGAGGGGCTGGGAGGTTACTGAGGGGCTGGGAGGTTACTGAGGGGCTGGGAGGTTACTGTCGTGGCTGGGAGGTTACTGTCGTGGCTGGGAGGTTACTGAGGGGCTGGGAGGTTACTGTGGGGCTGGGAGGTTACTGTCGTGGCTGGGAGGTTACTGTCGTGGCTGGGAGGTTACTGTCGTGGCTGGGAGGTTACTGAGGGGCTGGGAGGTTACTGAGGGGCTGGGAGGTTACTGAGGGGCTGGGAGGTTACTGTCGTGGCTGGGAGGTTACTGTCGTGGCTGGGAGGTTACTGTCGTGGCTGGGAGGTTACTGAGGGGCTGGGAGGTTACTGAGGGGCTGGGAGGTTACTGTCGTGGCTGGGAGGTTACTGTCGTGGCTGGGAGGTTACTGTCGTGGCTGGGAGGTTACTGAGGGGCTGGGAGGTTACTGAGGGGCTGGGAGGTTACTGTCGGGGCTGGGAGGTTACTGTCGTGGCTGGGAGGTTACTGAGGGGCTGGGAGGTTACTGAGGGGCTGGGAGGTTACTGAGGGGCTGGGAGGTTACTGAGGGGCTGGGAGGTTACTGAGGGGCTGGGAGGTTACTGTCGTGGCTGGGAGGTTACTGTCGTGGCTGGGAGGTTACTGTGGGGCTGGGAGGTTACTGAGGGGCTGGGAGGTTACTGAGGGGCTGGGAGGTTACTGAGGGGCTGGGAGGTTATTGAGGGGCTGGGAGGTTACTGAGGGGCTGGGAGGTTACTGAGGGGCTGGGAGGTTACTGTCGTGGCTGGGAGGTTACTGTCGTGGCTGGGAGGTTACTGTCGTGGCTGGGAGGTTACTGAGGGGCTGGGAGGTTACTGAGGGGCTGGGAGGTTACTGAGGGGCTGGGAGGTTACTGAGGGGCTGGGAGGTTACTGAGGGGCTGGGAGGTTACTGTCGTGGCTGGGAGGTTACTGTCGTGGCTGGGAGGTTACTGTGGGGCTGGGAGGTTACTGTCGTGGCTGGGAGGTTACTGTCGTGGCTGGGAGGTTACTGTCGTGGCTGGGAGGTTACTGTCGTGGCTGGGAGGTTACTGTCGTGGCTGGGAGGTTACTGAGGGGCTGGGAGGTTACTGTGGGGCTGGGAGGTTACTGTGGGGCTGGGAGGTTACTGAGGGGCTGGGAGGTTACTGTCGTGGCTGGGAGGTTACTGTCGTGGCTGGGAGGTTACTGTGGGGCTGGGAGGTTACTGAGGGGCTGGGAGGTTACTGTCGTGGCTGGGAGGTTACTGTCGTGGCTGGGAGATTACTGTCGTGGCTGGGAGGTTACTGTCGTGGCTGGGCGGTTACTGTCGTGGCTGGGAGGTTACTGAGGGGCTGGGAGGTTACTGTCGTGGCTGGGAGGTTACTGTCGTGGCTGGGAGGTTACTGTCGTGGCTGGGAGGTTACTGTCGTGGCTGGGAGGTTACTGTCGTGGCTGGGAGGTTACTGTCGTGGCTGGGAGGTTACTGTCGTGGCTGGGAGGTTACTGTCGTGGCTGGGAGGTTACTGTCGTGGCTGGGAGGTTACTGAGGGGCTGGGAGGTTACTGAGGGGCTGGGAGGTTACTGAGGGGCTGGGAGGTTACTGAGGGGCTGGGAGGTTACTGAGGGGCTGGGAGGTTACTGAGGGGCTGGGAGGTTACTGAGGGGCTGGGAGGTTACTGAGGGGCTGGGAGGTTATTGAGGGGCTGGGAGGTTACTGAGGGGCTGGGAGGTTACTGAGGGGCTGGGAGGTTACTGAGGGGCTGGGAGGTTACTGAGGGGCTGGGAGGTTACTGTCGTGGCTGGGAGGTTACTGTCGTGGCTGGGAGGTTACTGTCGTGGCTGGGAGGTTACTGTCGTGGCTGGGAGGTTACTGAGGGGCTGGGAGGTTACTGAGGGGCTGGGAGGTTACTGAGGGGCTGGGAGGTTACTGAGGGGCTGGGAGGTTACTGAGGGGCTGGGAGGTTACTGTCGTGGCTGGGAGGTTACTGTCGTGGCTGGGAGGTTACTGAGGGGCTGGGAGGTTACTGAGGGGCTGGGAGGTTACTGAGGGGCTGGGGAGGTTACTGAGGGGCTGGGAGGTTACTGAGGGGCTGGGAGGTTACTGTCGTGGCTGGGAGGTTACTGAGGGGCTGGGAGGTTACTGAGGGGCTGGGAGGTTACTGAGGGGCTGGGAGGTTACTGAGGGACTGGGAGGTTACTGTCGTGGCTGGGAGGTTACTGAGGGGCTGGGAGGTTACTGAGGGGCTGGGAGGTTACTGATGGGCTGGGAGGTTACTGTCGTGGCTGGGAGGTTACTGAGGGGCTGGGAGGTTACTGAGGGGCTGGGAGGTTACTGAGGGGCTGGGAGGTTACTGTCGCCGCTGGCTGCCTAACAGACAATCCAGTAATGTATTCAAGACACATTAATGGCGTTCCGCCAATGTCTGGAATCCTTCCATAAGACCTCAAAGTAACTCCTCGTGTCTCCCAATAGTGGCTCCTTGGGAGGAGACGGCGTTGCAGAGGTGGTCCGAGTCTGCTGGGTCAGTCATGGCCAGTTCGTACTATCAGGACTCAGGATAAGACCCAGATGCAGCCAGTTCGAATCACAGATCTGTATTTCCAAAACAGGGGGCAGGCAAACGACAGGGCAGGCAGAGGTCAGTAATCCAAGGCAGTGCCAGGGTGTGACACTCAACATCAACTGTTTAGAGGAGACTGCGTGAATCAGGCCTTCATGGTCGGATTGCTGCAAAGAAACCACTACTAAAGTACCCCAATAAGAAGAAGAGACTTGCTTGGGCCAAGAAACACGAGCAATGGACATTAGACCGTCCATTGGTCCATTGGTCTGATGAGTCCAAATTTGAGATTTTTGGATCCAACCGCCGTGTCTTTGTGAGACGCAGAGTTGGTTTTGCATGTGTGGTTCCCACCGTGAATCATGGAGGAGGTGTGATGGTGTGGGGGGAATTTGCTGGTGACACAGTCAGTGATTTATTTAGAGTTCAAGGCACACTTAACCAGCATGGCTACAGCATTCTGCAGCGATACTCCATCCCATCTGGTTTGCGCTTAGTGGGACTATCATTTGTCCTTCAAGACTGTTGGAATAGCATTCCAAGTGAAGCTGGTTGAGAGAATGCCAGGAGTGTGCAAAGCTGTCATCAAGACAAAGGGTGGCTACTTTGAAGAATCTCAAATGTAAAATATATTTGGATTTGTTCAACACTTTTATTTTGGTTAGTACATGATTCCTTCCGTTTGTTTTATTTAATAGTTTATGATGTCTTCACTATTTTTCTACAATGTAGAAAATAATAAAAATAAAGAAAAAAATATAATATAATATATATAATAATCTGTATTTTGGAAATTGTCGCGCGACCCCATTTTTTTCAACCTCCCTGTGCTCTGCTGTCATAGATACCTCAAACCCTGCCATTACCTTGCAGCCTAGCGGTCATCTGATCAATGCCTGCCCCTGCACCTGTGGTAATACAATAACAAGGGAGTGGAGATAGCACCGCCAATGTTAATCAGATGGTGCTCTGTTTGTTGCCTTGCCCCAGCTGGTTCATTCTCTGACTGGGGGAGTTCTGACAGTTTTGAATGAGGCTGGTGAGAAGAGGGGAGGGGAGAGAGAAGAGGAGTAGAGAGGAGAAGGGAAAGGGTAGGAGAGAGGTGAGGTTAGGGGAGAGGAGAGGAGAGGCGGAGAAGGGAGGAGAGAGGACAGGACAGGAAAGGAGGGAGTCTCCTAGCCCATTCACACATCACAAAGAGAACAAACAAGGAGTTGTTCCCTCCCCTCACAAGGAGCTGTCCTTTCCCCTCCTCTCCTCTCAAAATGAGCTCTCCTCTCCTCTGCGCTCCTCTCCTCAGGAGCTGTACTCTCCTCTGTTCTCAAAAGAGGCTGTCCTCTCCTCTTCTGTCCTCTCTAAAGGAGCTGTCCTCTCCTCTGCGCTCCTCTCTAAAGGAGCTGTCCTTTCCTCTCCTCTTTTCTCTAAAGGAGCTGTCCTCTGCGCTCTTCTCTAAAGGAGCTGTCCTCTCCTCTCTAAAGGAGCTGTCCTCTCCTCTTCTGTCCTCTCTAAAGGAGCTGTCCTCTCCTCTCTAAAGGAGCTGTCCTCTCCTCTTCTGTCCTCTCTAAAGGAGCTGTCCTCTCCGCTCCTCTCTAAAGGAGCTGTCCTCTTCTGTCCTCTCTAAAGGAGCTGTCCTCTGCGCTCCTCTCTAAAGGAGCTGTCCTCGCCTCTCCGCTCTTCTCTAAAGGAGCTGTCCTCTCTAAACTAGCTGTCCTCTCCTCTCTGAAGGAGCTGTCCTTTCCGCTCTTCTCTGAAGGAGCTGTCCTCTCTTCTCTGAAGGAGCTGTCCTCTCTGCTCCTCTCTAAAGGAGCTGTCCTCTCCTCTCCGCTCTTCTCTATAGGAGCTGTCCTCTCCTCTCCGCTCTTCTCTGAAGGAGCTGTCCTCTGCGCTCCTCTCTAAAGGAGCTGTCCTCTCCTCTCCGCTCTTCTCTGAAGGAGCTCTCCTCTGCGCTCCTCTCTAAAGAAGCTGTCCTCTCCTCTCCGCTCCTCTCTAAAGGAGCTGTCCTCTCCGCTCCTCTCTAAAGGAGCTGTCCGCTCCTCTCTTCTCTAAAGGAGCTGTCCTCTCCTCTGCGCTCCTCTCTAAAGAAGCTGTCCTCTCCGCTCCTCTCTGAAGGAGCTGTCCTCTCCGCTCCTCTCTAAAGAAGCTGTCCTCTCCTCTCCGCTCCTCTCTAAAGGAGCTGTACGCTCCGCTCCTCTCTAAATTAGCTGTCCTCTCCTCTGCGCTCCTCTCTAAAGGAGCTGTCCTCTCCGCTCTTCTCTAAAGGAGCTGTCCTGTCCTCTCCGCTCTTCTCTAAAGGAGCTGTCCTCTGCGCTCCTCTCTAAAGGAGCTGTCCTCTCCTCTCCGCTCCTCTCTAAAGGTTCTCTCCTCTCCTCTCTAAAGAAGCTGTTCTCTTGTTAGACGACGGTGGTGAAATGCAATATATGATTGCAAATGAAAACGTTGAAGGAAAGAGATGCTTAGTCAGATGTGTGGTTGTTAGTTTGTGGGATCTGGCTGTGAAAAAAATCAAGTCAAAATAGACATCACAAAAAAGATCTAGGTTCACACTGTTTTTATGTTAATGCCATCAGAAAGAAAACAAAGCAAAGCTTTGTCAGTTTATTTTACTTTGTTTCAAAACTGTTTTACATCTGAAAGATCTTGGGTGGGAAAGTAATAAAAACATGTTTTCTTTTAATTTTAAATGTCATGCTTTGATTTTAGATGACATATTCTTATTCTTATTTATCTAAACAAAGGAGCCACACGTGAGTAGGCTTTCGACTGTTCAGTCTGGACCTAGGTCGACGTGAGTAGGCTTTCGACTGTTCAGTCTGGACCTAGGTCGACGTGAGTAGGCTTTCGACTGTTCAGTCTGGACCTAGGTCGACGTGAGTAGGCTTTCAACTGTTCAGTCTGGACCTAGGTCGACGTGAGTAGGCTTTCGACTGTTCAGGCTGGACCTAGGTCGACGTGAGTAGGCTTTCTACTGTTCAGTCTGGACCTAGGTCGACGTGAGTAGGCTTTCGACTGTTCAGTCTGGAACTAGGTCGACGTGAGTAGGCTTTCGACTGTTCAGTCTGGACCTAGGTCGACGTGAGTAGGCTTTCTACTGTTCAGTCTGGACCTAGGTCAACGTGAGTAGGCTTTCTACTGTTCAGTCTGGACCTAGGTCTACACCTTGGGTCTCATGATCACACAGCTCGTCATCCTTGAATACTTGAAATCCAACGGCTGTCATGTGAGAGAGAGATCGACCATGATCAAATCACATGTTATTTGTCACATGAGCCGAGTACAACAGGTGTAGGTAGACCTTAGCGTGAAATGCTGACTTACAAGCCCTTAACCAACAATGCAGTTTTAAGGAAAAGAGTTAAGAAAATATTTACTAAATAAACTAGAGTATTTAAAAAAAAATGTAAATCAATTTAAATAGTCTGGTGGCCATTTGATTAATGGTTCAGAAGTCTTATGACTTGGGGGTAGAAGCTGTTAAGGAGCCTTTTGGTTCTAGACTTGGTGCTCCGATACCGCTTGCTCTGTCTCTGTCCCTCTGTCTCTGGCCCTGTCCCTCTGTCCCTGGCCCTGTCCCTCTGTCTCTATCCCTGTCCCTATGTCCCTGTCCCTCTGGCCCTGTCCCTCTGTCTCTGGCCTTGTCCCTCTGTCTCTGTCTCTCTCTCTGTCTCTCTGTCTCTGGCTCTGACCCAGCAGTCCATGTCAGCAGAAGTCCTGCTCGTGTTGGACCTCGGAGTCCTCCACCGCCACAAGACCCCCACAGGCCCCGTTGGCCCCCCCTCTCTAAACCACAGCCATGCTCTTTGTCCATTGTGCTGTTGCTACTTTTACAATCCGCCTTGAGACTTCTCTGTCTCTCTCTCTCTCTCTCTGTCTCTGTCTCTGTCTCTGTCTCTGTCTCTCTCTCTGCTAATAATCCAACTCCGACCCCCAAGTCTCTCAGCTAAAATAAGACTGGATGTTACCAGAACAATCCCGGCCGGGGTGGTAGCTTTTCAGCAGCGACACTAAACCCTTTGCACTGCTTTGGCTCTGGCCCTGGGGCTACCAGGTATCACTAAGACTCCATTGGCCCTGGCCCTGGGGCTACCAGGTATCACTAAGACTCCATTGACCCTGGGGCTACCAGGTATCACTAAGACTCCATTGGCCCTGGGGCTACCAGGTATCACTAAGACTCCATTGACCCTGGGGCTACCAGGTATCACTAAGACTCCATTGACCCTGGGGCTACCAGGTATCACTAAGACTCCATTGACCCTGGGGCTACCAGGTATCACTAAGACTCCATTGACCCTGGGGCTACCAGGTATCACTAAGACTCCATTGACCCTGGGGCTACCAGGTTTCACTAAGACTCCATTGGGCCTGACCCTGGGGCTACCAGGTATCACTAAGACTCCATTGGCCCTGACCCTGGGGCTACCAGGTATCACTAAGACTCCATTGGCCCTGACCCTGGGGCTACCAGGTTTCACTAAGACTCCATTGGCCCTGACCCTGGGGCTACCAGGTTTCACTAAGACTCCATTGGCCCTGGGGCTGGGGCTACCAGGTTTCACTAAGACTCCATTGGCCCTGACCCTGGGGCTACCAGGTTTCACTAAGACTCCATTGGCCCTGACCCTGGGGCTACCAGGTATCACTAAGACTCCATTGCCCCTGACCCTGGGGCTACCAGGTTTCACTAAGACTCCATTGGCCCTGGAGCTACCAGGTTTCACTAAGACTCCATTGACCCTGGAGCTACCAGGTTTCACTAAGGCTCCATTGGCCCTGACCCTGGGGCTACCAGGTATCACTAAGGCTCCATTGGCCCTGACCCTGGAGCTACCAGGTTTCACTAAGGCTCCATTGACCCTGGAGCTACCAGGTTTCACTAAGGCTCCATTGGCCCTGACCCTGGGGCTACCAGGTTTCACTAAGGCTCCATTGGCCCTGACCCTGGGGCTACCAGGTTTCACTAAGACTCCATTGGCCCTGACCCTGGGGCTACCAGGTTTCACTAAGACTCCATTGGCCCTGACCCTGGGGCTACCAGGTTTCACTAAGGCTCCATTGGCCCTGGGGCTACCAGGTTTCACTAAGGCTCCATTACACACGCTGTCAGGACAATTGCTTCCCCTGCCTTCTACAATGTTGGCCTGGTATATGTGTGTGTGACTGTGGAGCTCTGCTCTCCCTACCCTGCCTGCTTGGCTGCCAGCTCGGTCCTGGGACTACATCCCAAACGGCACCCTATTCCCTACATAGAGCACTACTCCCCTATGGGCCGTGGTCAAACGTAGTGCACTACATAGGGAATAGAGTGCCCTATGGGATGTAGTCTAACATCCTGTCAGGGCCCAGGCCAACCACCACATCCCTCCCATCCACCACGCAGCAACACACAGACTGGTCCGCTTTAGAAAGTCCACTTTTGGACTACAGTACGCTGCAGGATGCCAGTGATTGTGTGAAGAGCTGTCAGCGACTCCAGTGTAGAGCCACCAGAGGTTTTAGGATGTCTCAACCGTCCCATATTTCACTTCACAG
Source organism: Salvelinus alpinus (assembly GCF_045679555.1). NCBI lineage: Eukaryota > Metazoa > Chordata > Actinopteri > Salmoniformes > Salmonidae > Salvelinus > Salvelinus alpinus. The sequence goes on from NC_092090.1 coordinate 101,393,696, forward strand.
CAGATTAATAATACATTGATTTAAATGATATCGGTCTTGTTGAGGAAGCCTTTTCGTGTGTTTCAAATGTTTGCAAAGAAAAGTTTAGTGATACTGGTCATTTATGTAAAATGTCTTTCCTAAAAAGATAGGACTAATTCAAATGTCTTTCCTAAAAAGATCGGACTAATTCAAATGTCTTTCCTAAAAAGATCGGACTAATTCAAATGTCTTTCCTAAAAAGATCGGACTAATTCAAATGTCTTTCCTAAAAAGCCTGGCGTAACTCAGACCACACGTAGCAGGTTAAACCTGTAGCCTGGCGCAACTCAGACCACACGTAGCAGGTTAACCCTGGAGCCTGGCGTAACTCGGACCACACTTAGCAGGTTAAACCTGGAGCCCGGCGTAACTCGGACCACACGTAGCAGGTTAACCCTGGAGCCCGGCGTAACTCGGACCACACGTAGCAGGTTAACCCTGGAGCCCGGCGTAACTCGGACCACACGTAGCAGGTTAAACCTGGAGCCCGGCGTAACTCGGACCACACGTAGCAGGTTAAACCTGGAGCCTGGCGTAACTCAGACCACACGTAGCAGGTCAAACCTGGAGCCTGGCGTAACTCAGACCACACGTAGCAGGTTAAACCTGGAGCCTGGCGTAACTCGGACCACACGTATCAGGTTAAACCTGGAGCCCGGCGTAACTCGGACCACACGTAGCAGGTTAAACCTGGAGCCCGGCGTAACTCGGACCACACGTAGCAGGTTAAACCTGGAGCCTGGCGTAACTCGGACCACACGTAGCAGGTTAAACCTGGAGCCTGGCGTAACTCGGACCACACGTAGCAGGTTAAACCTGGAGCCTGGCGTAACTCGCACCACACGTAGCAGGTTAAACCTGGAGCCTGGCGTAACTCAGACCACACGTAGCAGGTTAAACCTGGAGCCTGGCGTAACTCGGACCACACGTAGCAGGTTAAACCTGGAGCCTGGCGTAACTCGGACCACACGTAGCAGGTTAAACCTGGAGCCTGGCGCACGGTTCACCACGACATCACAGTTCCATGATTAGTGAGGATTATTAAGGTAGATTCATAGGACTACTGGTCTTTTCTCCTATTCTACTGACTACTGTTCAACCCCTATTCTACACTTTTCTCACCTTCCTATTTCATTGATTGAACAATTGAATTTGACAACTTTCAGGATGACTCAAACCACTGTATTTTTGATTCGACAATATCTTTTGTGTGTAAAGGCCAGTTTGTATTATTATTATTTGTAAATACTTTCCTAACCGTAAATAATATTCAAGATTAGAGTATTTTAAAATCTACCAATTGGTGCTGAAAAGGAGATGAATATGCATGTATTTACATGGCTTTCTGTCATTGATCCCTAATATTCTAAAACTTTTCTCCATATATTCTAGTGAGTCTGTGTATAAACATTTTAATTAAAGGTACACTAAATTTAAAGGGATGGCTTTAGATAAATGTACTGAAAACACCTATTGAAGGAAATCTCCAGGAGAAAATCTGTTGGCCAGCAAGTGGGAGGGTTTTCAGCAGTTGAATTAAATGTATTTAACGAGCGCAAGGGAACCACACCTGTAAAAGCCGTTAAGCATCAGAAGCGTCTGTACCTTTTCAGACTAGAATTCTGCTTCAGCATAGAATGTTCTATTGTTTCCCTGACAACAAGAAACGTTGCTGTTGTTTATGCTGTTGTTTATGCTGTTGTTTATGGTAGGGTATATGTTTCAATTTCTACTAAATGTCTTGATAAGTCGCGATATTTAATGAACTTTAAAGGACTTTTTTAGGAAAGTGTGGTCTGTGTGCAGGCAGCAGTCAGCAGTAGGCAGCAAGCAGGCAGCAAGCAGGCAGCAAGCAGGCAGCAAGCAAACATGCCTGTTAGCGTAGCCTACCCTACCCTAACAGGCAAACATGCCGTAGCGTAGTCTACCCTAACAGGCAAACATGCCGTAGCGTAGTCTACCCTAACAGGCAAACATGCCGTAGCGTAGTCTACCCTAACAGGCAAACATGCCGTAGCGTAGTCTACCCTAACAGGCAAACAAACATGCCGTAGCGTAGTCTACCCTAACAGGCAAACAAACATGCCGTAGCGTAGTCTACCCTAACAGGCAAACAAACATGCCGTAGCGTAGTCTACCCTAACAGGCAAACAAACATGCCGTAGCGTAGTCTACCCTAACAGGCAAACAAACATGCCGTAGCGTAGTCTACCCTAACAGACATGCCGTTCTATTGTTTCCCTGACAACAAGAAACGTTGCTGTTGTTTATGCTGTTGTTTATGCTGTTGTTTATGGTAGGGTATATGTTTCAATTTCTACTAAATGTCTTGATAAGTCGCGATATTTAATGAACTTTAAAGGACTTTTTTAGGAAAGTGTGGTCTGTGTGCAGGCAGCAGTCAGCAGTAGGCAGCAAGCAGGCAGCAAGCAGGCAGCAAGCAGGCAGCAAGCAAACATGCCTGTTAGCGTAGCCTACCCTACCCTAACAGGCAAACATGCCGTAGCGTAGTCTACCCTAACAGGCAAACATGCCGTAGCGTAGTCTACCCTAACAGGCAAACATGCCGTAGCGTAGTCTACCCTAACAGGCAAACATGCCGTAGCGTAGTCTACCCTAACAGGCAAACAAACATGCCGTAGCGTAGTCTACCCTAACAGGCAAACAAACATGCCGTAGCGTAGTCTACCCTAACAGGCAAACAAACATGCCGTAGCGTAGTCTACCCTAACAGGCAAACAAACATGCCGTAGCGTAGTCTACCCTAACAGGCAAACAAACATGCCGTAGCGTAGTCTACCCTAACAGGCAAACAAACATGCCGTAGCGTAGTCTACCCTAACAGGCAAACAAACATGCCGTAGCGTAGTCTACCCTAACAGGCAAACATGCCGTAGTGTAGTCTACCCTAACAGGCAAACAAACATGCCGTAGCGTAGTCTACCCTAACAGGCAAACATGCCGTAGCGTAGTCTACCCTAACAGGCAAACAAACATGCCGTAGCGTAGTCTACCCTAACAGGCAAAAAAACATGCCGTAGCGTAGTCTACCCTAACAGGCAAACATGCCGTAGCGTAGTCTACCCTAACAGGCAAACAAACATGCCGTAGCGTAGTCTACCCTAACAGACAAACATGCCGTAGCCTACCCTACCCTAACAGGCAAACAAACATGCCGTAGCGTAGTCTACCCTAACAGACAAACAAACATGCCGTAGCGTAGTCTACCCTAACAGACAAACAAACATGCCGTAGCGTAGTCTACCCTAACAGGCAAACAAACATGCCGTAGCGTAGTCTACCCTAACAGGCAAACAAACATGCCGTAGCGTAGTCTACCCTAACAGGCAAACAAACATGCCGTAGCGTAGTCTACCCTAACAGGCAAACAAACATGCCGTAGCGTAGTCTACCCTAACAGGCAAACAAACATGCCGTAGCGTAGTCTACCCTAACAGACAAACATGCCGTAGCGTAGCCAGTCACAGGCTCATCTTCCCCTCCTCTCTGTACTAAGAGTTAAGAGCAGGAGAGCTGACTGACGGAAGTGGATTAGAGGATTTGTCATGGTGGATGTGACCTAGCGTATATAGCCTGCTCCCCGCCTTTAATGTGGTCAGAATGCAATACTGAGAGGAGATCTGGGTATATAGACTAATGCCAGGCAGTGTAACCAGGAGGAGATCTGGGTATATAGACTAATGCCAGGCAGTGTAACCAGGAGGAGATCTGGGTATATAGACTAATGCCAGGCAGTGTAACCAGGAGGAGATCTGGGTATATAGACTAATGCCAGGCGGTGTAACCAGGAGGAGATCTGGGTATATAGACTAATGCCAGGCAGTGTAACCAGGAGGAGATCAGGGTATATAGACTAATGCCAGGCGGTGTAACCAGGAGGAGATCTGGGTATATAGACTAATGCCAGGCAGTGTAACCAGGAGGAGATCAGGGTATATAGACTAATGCCAGGCAGTGTAACCAGGAGGAGATCTGGGTATATAGACTAATGCCAGGCAGTGTAACCAGGAGGAGATCTGGGTATATAGACTAATGCCAGGCGGTGTAACCAGGAGGAGATCTGGGTATATAGACTAATGCCAGGCGGTGTAACCAGGAGGAGATCTGGGTATATAGACTAATGCCAGGCGGTGTAACCAGGAGGAGATCTGGGTATATAGACTAATGCCAGGCGGTGTAACCAGGAGGAGATCTGGGTATATAGACTAATGCCAGGCAGTGTAACCAGGAGGAGATCTGGGTATATAGACTAATGCCAGGCAGTGTAACCAGGAGGAGATCTGGGTATATAGACTAATGCCAGGCGGTGTAACCAGGAGGAGATCTGGGTATATAGACTAATGCCAGGCAGTGTAACCAGGAGGAGATCTGGGTATATAGACTAATGCCAGGCAGTGTAACCAGGAGGAGATCTGGGTATATAGACTAATGCCAGGCAGTGTAACCAGGAGGAGATCTGGGTATATAGACTAATGCCAGGCGGTGTAACCAGGAGGAGATCTGGGTATATAGACTAATGCCAGGCGGTGTAACCAGGAGGAGATCTGGGCATATAGACTAATGCCAGGCGGTGTAACCAGGAGGAGATCTGGGTATATAGACTAATGCCAGGCGGTGTAACCAGAAGGAGATCTGGGTATATAGACTAATGCCAGGCGGTGTAACCAGGAGGAGATCTGGGTATATAGACTAATGCCAGGCGGTGTAACCAGGAGGAGATCTGGGTATATAGACTAATGCCAGGCGGTGTAACCAGGAGGAGATCTGGGTATATAGACTAATGGCAGGCAGTGTAACCAGGAGGAGATCTGGGTATATAGACTAATGCCAGGCGGTGTAACCAGGAGGATATCTGGGTATATAGACTAATGCCAGGCGGTGTAACCAGGAGGATATCTGGGTATATAGACTAATGCCAGGCGGTGTAACCAGGAGGAGATCTGGGTATATAGTACTATTGCCAGGCGGTGTAACCAGGAGGAGATCTGGGTATATAGACTAATGCCAGGCAGTGTAACCAGGAGGAGATCTGGGTATATAGACTAATGCCAGGCAGTGTAACCAGGAGGAGATCTGGGTATATAGACTAATGCCAGGCGGTGTAACCAGGAGGAGATCTGGGTATATAGACTAATGCCAGGCGGTGTAACCAGGAGGAGATCTGGGTATATAGACTAATGCCAGGCGGTGTAACCAGGAGGAGATCTGGGTATATAGACTAATGCCAGGCAGTGTAACCAGGAGGAGATCTGGGTATATAGACTAATGCCAGGCAGTGTAACCAGGAGGAGATCTGGGTATATAGACTAATGCCAGGCGGTGTAACCAGGAGGATATCTGGGTATATAGACTAATGCCAGGCGGTGTAACCAGGAGGATATCTGGGTATATAGACTAATGCCAGGCGGTGTAACCAGGAGGAGATCTGGGTATATAGACTAATGCCAGGCAGTGTAACCAGGAGGAGATCTGGGTATATAGACTAATGCCAGGCAGTGTAACCAGGAGGAGATCTGGGTATATAGACTAATGCCAGGCAGTGTAACCAGAACAAGCACTGACTGGGGATGGTTGTGGTGGTGTAACTGGGGATGGTTGTGGTGGTGTAACCGGGGATGGTTGTGGTGGTGTAACTGGGGATGGTTGTGGTGGTGTAACTGGGGATGGTTGTGGTGGTGTAACTGAGGATGGTTGTGGTGGTGTAACTGAGGATGGTTGTGGTGGTGTAACTGGGGATGGTTGTGGTGGTGTAACCGGGGATGGTTGTGGTGGTGTAACTGAGGATGGTTGTGGTGGTGTAACTGAGGATGGTTGTGGTGGTGTAACCGGGGCTGGTTGTGGTGGTGTAACCGGGGATGGTTGTGGTGGTGTAACTGGGGATGGTTGTGGTGGTGTAACTGGGGATGGTTGTGGTGGTGTAACTGGGGATGGTTGTGGTGGTGTAACTGACGATGGTTGTGGTGGTGTAACTGAGGATGGTTGTGTTGGTGTAACTGGGGATGGTTGTGGTGGTGTAACCGGGGATGGTTGTGGTGGTGTAACTGGGGATGGTTGTGGTGGTGTAACTGAGGATGGTTGTGGTGGTGTAACTGGGGATGGTTGTGGTGGTGTAACTGAGGATGGTTGTGGTGGTGTAACTGGGGATGGTTGTGGTGGTGTAACTGAGGATGGTTGTGGTGGTGTAACTGGGGATGGTTGTGGTGGTGTAACTGAGGATGGTTGTGGTGTTGTAACTGGGGATGGTTGTGGTGGTGTAACTGAGGATGGTTGTGGTGGTGTAACTGGGGATGGTTGTGGTGGTGTAACTGGGGATGGTTGTGGTGGTGTAACCGGGGATGGTTGTGGTGGTGTAACTGAGGATGGTTGTGGTGGTGTAACCGGGGATGGTTGTGGTGGTGTAACCGGGGATGGTTGTGGTGGTGTAACTGGGGATGGTTGTGGTGGTGTAACCGGGGATGGTTGTGGTGGTGTGGTGGTGTAACTGGGGATGGTTGTGGTGGTGTAACTGGGGATGGTTGTGGTGGTGTAACTGACGATGGTTGTGGTGGTGTAACCGGGGCTGGTTGTGGTGGTGTAACCGGGGATGGTTGTGGTGGTGTAACTGGGGATGGTTGTGGTGGTGTAACCGGGGATGGTTGTGGTGGTGTAACCGGGGATGGTTGTGGTGGTGTAACCGGGGATGGTTGTGGTGGTGTAACCGGGGATGGTTGTGGTGGTGTAACCGGGGATGGTTGTGGTGGTGTAACTGAGGATGGTTGTGGTGGTGTAACTGGGGATGGTTGTGGTGGTGTGGTGGTGTAACTGGGGATGGTTGTGGTGGTGTAACCGGGGATGGTTGTGGTGGTGTAACCGGGGATGGTTGTGGTGGTGTAACCGGGGATGGTTGTGGTGGTGTAACCGGGGATGGTTGTGGTGGTGTAACCGGGGATGGTTGTGGTGGTGTGGTGGCGTAACTAGGGATGGTTGTGGTGGCGTAACTAGGGATGGTTGTGGTGGTGTAACCGGGGATGGTTGTGGTGGTGTAACCGGGGATGGTTGTGGTGGTGTAACCGGGGATGGTTGTGGTGGTGTAACCGGGGATGGTTGTGGTGGTGTAACCGGGGATGGTTGTGGTGGTGTAACTGGGGATGGTTGTGGTGGTGTCTCCTTTCCTCTCCTGAGTTGTAACATCTCTTTCATTGTTGTTTCTTCTTCAGATGCTCTTGGTATTGTAGGTAGTAGCAGCGCTAGCCTAGCATCCACAGTAGGCCTATGTGGCTCCTCTCCTCTGCTGGGCTCCTCTCCTCTCTCCTCTCCTCTGCTGGGCGCCTCTCTCCTCTCTCCTCTCCTCTGCTGGGCTCCTCTCTCCTATCTCCTCTCCTCTGCTGGGCTCCTCTCTCCTCTCCTCTGCTGGGCTCCTCTCTCCTCTCCTCTGCTGGGCTCCTCTCTCCTCTCCTCTGCTGGGCTCCTCTCTCCCCTCCTCTCCTCTGCTGGGCTCTCCTCTCCTCTCCTCTCCTCTCCTCTCCTCTCCTCTCCTCTCCTCTCCTCTCCTCTCCTCTCCTCTCCTCTCCTCTCCTCTCCTCTCAGCCACTGAGGGCCTTTACCCTAGTCCCTATACAGTCCACTCCTTTTGATCAGGGCCTATAGGGCTCTGGTTAAAAGTAGTGTACTATGTAGTGAATTGGGTGCCATTTGGGACACAACGTATGTGATGGGTTGTGCAGAGAATCGACCTGCAGGTAGGATACTTACTATAACATGGACCTGCAGAGGGACAGTCCCTGACGTGTCCCTGGACCCTGCTCTAACGCTTGCTGGGGCCCCGGCTGTGTGGATCCTGGCCAAGGACCACCAACACATTGGTTGATATTCGCCGCTGCCTGGTTTAGACTGCATACTGTAGGAGGGGAAACTGTTGAGTTTAGACTGCATACTGTAGAAGGGGAAACTACCGAGTTTAGGCTGCATACTGTAGAAGGGGAAACTACCGAGTTTAGGCTGCATACTGTAGGAGGGGAAACTACCGAGTTTAGGCTGCATATTGTAGGAGGGGAAACTACCGAGTTTAGGCTGCATACTGTAGGAGGGGAAACTGATGAGTTTAGACTACATACTGTAGAAGGGGAAACTACCGAGTTTAGACTGCATACTGTAGGAGGGGAAACTGATGAGTTTAGACTACATACTGTAGAAGGGGAAACTACCGAGTTTAGGCTGCATACTGTAGGAGGGGAAACTGTTGAGTTTAGACTACATACTGTAGGAGGGGAAACTACCGAGTTTAGGCTGCATACTGTAGGAGGGGAAACTACCGAGTTTAGGCTGCATACTGTAGGAGAGGAAACTGTTGAGTTTAGACTACAAACTGTAGGAGAGGAAACTGATGAGTTTAGACTACATACTGTAGAAGGGGAAACTGTTGAGTTTAGGCTGCATACTGTAGGAGGGGTAACTGTTGAGTTTAGGCTACATACTGTAGGAGGGGAAACTACCGAGTTTAGGCTACAAACTGTAGGAGGGGAAACTACCGAGTTTAGGCTGCATACTGTAGGAGGGGAAACTACCGAGTTTAGGCTGCATACTGTAGGAGGGGAAACTGATGAGTTTAGGCTGCATACTGTAGGAGAGGAAACTGTTGAGTTTAGACTAGGAGGGGAAACTACCGAGTTTAGACTACAAACTGTAGGAGGGGAAACTACCGAGTTTAGGCTGCATACTGTAGGAGGGGAAACTACCGAGTTTAGGCTGCATACTGTAGGAGGGGAAACTGATGAGTTTAGGCTGCATACTGTAGGAGAGGAAACTGTTGAGTTTAGGCTGCATACTGTAGGAGAGGAAACTGTTGAGTTTAGGCTGCATACTGTAGGAGAGGAAACTGTTGAGTTTAGGCTGCATACTGTAGGAGAGGAAACTGTTGAGTTTAGACTACAAACTGTAGGAGAGGAAACTGTTGAGTTTAGGCTGCATACTGTAGGAGGGGTAACTGTTGAGTTTAGGCTACATACTGTAGGAGGGGAAACTACCGAGTTTAGGCTGCATACTGTAGGAGAGGAAACTGTTGAGTTTAGGCTAGGAGGGGAAACTACCGAGTTTAGACTACAAACTGTAGGAGGGGAAACTACCGAGTTTAGGCTGCATACTGTAGGAGAGGAAACTGTTGAATTTAGGCTGCATACTGTAGGAGAGGAAACTACCGAGTTTAGGCTGCATACTGTAGGAGGGGAAACTGATGAGTTTAGGCTGCATACTGTAGGAGGGGAAACTACCGAGTTTAGGCTGCATACTGTAGGAGGGGAAACTGATGAGTTTAGGCTGCATACTGTAGGAGGGGAAACTGATGAGTTTAGGTTACATACTGTAGGAGGGGAAACTACCGAGTTTAGGCTACATACTGTAGGAGGGGAAACTACCGAGTTTAGACTACATACTGTAGGAGGGGAAACTGATGAGTTTAGACTACATACTGTAGGAGGGGAAACTGTACAGTAAGAAGTAAGAAAGCCCAGGCCTGGTTTAGACTACATACTGTAGGAGGGGAAACTGATGAGTTTAGGCTACATACTGTAGGAGAGGAAACTACAGAGTTTAGACTACATACTGTAGGATGGGAAACTGTACAGTAAGAAGTAAGAAAGCCAAGGCCTGGTTTTCCACCCCCTAAACCCAGTGAAGATAATACATTCACAATACTCATTGCAATCAAAGTCAAACAACCCAAAGGCCTTGTTTGGGTTCGTTCCAACATTTAGATGAACCCCTGGCAGCCAACAGAGTATGGACTTTTTTAACATGCTTAATATGGCACATTACACTTAGAAGTCAAGTTAGTAAGAGCCTTTTGTAAAGTGAGTTACAAATCTGGTGTATTGAGGAAATGTTTGTGATGATGAGAAGCAGAAATGACACGCATCATCAGTCACTCTGCGGTGAAGTGACTTTGGCATTATGATCTGATTAAAAGCTACTCCTAACTGATGAGACTGAAACCACAGCACAACATGTGCCAACATGTGTAAAGCAGACTAGATAGACACAGAGCCTTGCGGAGCTAAAGAAGCCAGAGGGAGTTCTTCTGTCTCACGTTGATGATGCAGCTACTGAAAGCGTCTAGAACGTAGAGCACCATCAACTAGCCTAATAAAAATAAGATGGCGCCGACGGAGATGGTCGACATGTGTTCCAACCCGACTTTTGTGACTTGTGTCGTGTTTATTCATATATTTTTTTTAGTACAGAAAGCTCACACCATTATCACCTATTACTGCCAAGTACTTTTGAACTACGAACTACTAACCTTGACTTTGATTTTGGCTCTTACTTCAACTGCCTCAGCTGTTCCTTTGTTGAAACCGCATTCCTACTCTATTGTTCGTGCTACGCAAAGCGCCACCAGCGACGACGCGGGAAGAGGTTGGATAGACACAGAGAAAATCGTCCGGCACTCCCCTCTGTTTTATCGGAAAATATCCAGTCACTTGAGAACAAGATGGATGAGCACCGTTCGAGAGTTTCCTACCAACGGCACGTGAAAAGCTGTAATATTCTATGCTTTTCAGAAACTTGTCTGACGAGCGATATGGACATAAAAGTCTAGGGTCTCTCAGCGGACTCGGGCAAAACCAAACGGGGAGGGGATGGTCCTCTTTGTGATCAACAACTGGTGCGCTGCTTCAAGTGTGAAGGATGTAGCAAGCTTTTGCCCAACTGAAATAGAATCATCTGTAATCATCACTGCTACACTCGCATTAACATCTGCTAACCATGTGTATGTGACAAATACAATTTGATTTGATTTGCTGTCTACATACCAACACAAAACAAGAATGGCACTAAGTAGGCAGTCAACGAGCTATACAGGGCCATAAACAAAACATGCACACCCCGAGGCAGCGTTTTCTAGTGACTTCTACACCTGTTGTATTCAGCATTTCACTGTGAGGTCTACACCTGTTGTATTCAGCATTTCACTGTAAGGTCTACTACACCTGTTGTATTCAGCATTTCACTGTGAGGTCTACTACACCTGTTGTATTCATCATTTCACTGTACGATCTACACCTGTTGTATTCGGCATTTCACTGTAAGGTCTACTACACCTGTTGTATTCAGCATTTCACTGTAAGGTCTACTACACCTGTTGTATTCGGCATTTCACTGTGAGGTCTACTACACCTGTTGTATTCAGCATTTCACTGTAAGGTCTACTACACCTGTTGTATTCAGCATTTCACTGTAAGGTCTACTACACCTGTTGTATTCAGCATTTCACTGTGAGGTGTACTACACCTGTTGTATTCGGCATTTCACTGTAAGATCTACACCTGTTGTATTCGGCATTTCACTGTAAGATCTACTACACCTGTTGTATTCAGCATTTCACTGTAAGGTCTACACCTGTTGTATTCAGCATTTCACTGTGAGGTCTACACCTGTTGTATTCAGCATTTCACTGTGAGGTCTACTACACCTGTTGTATTCAGCATTTCACTGTGAGATCTACACCTGTTGTATTCAGCATTTCACTGTAAGATCTACACCTGTTGTATTCAGCATTTCACTGTGAGGTGTACACCTGTTGTATTCAGCATTTCACTGTGAGGTCTACACCTGTTGTATTCAGCATTTCACTGTGAGGTCTACACCTGTTGTATTCAGCATTTCACTGTGAGGTCTACACCTGTTGTATTCAGCATTTCACTGTGAGGTCTACACCTGTTGTATTCAGCATTTCACTGTGAGGTCTACACCTGTTGTATTCAGCATTTCACTGTAAGATCTACACCTGTTGTATTCAGCATTTCACTGTAAGATCTACACCTGTTGTATTCAGCATTTCACTGTGAGGTCTACACCTGTTGTATTCAGCATTTCACTGTGAGGTCTACACCTGTTGTATTCAGCATTTCACTGTGAGGTCTACTACACCTGTTGTATTCAGCATTTCACTGTGAGGTCTACTACACCTGTTGTATTCAGCATTTCACTGTGAGGTCTACTACACCTGTTGTATTCAGCATTTCACTGTAAGGTCTACTACACCTGTTGTATTCAGCATTTCACTGTGAGGTCTACTACACCTGTTGTATTCAGCATTTCACTGTAAGGTCTACTACACCTGTTGTATTCAGCATTTCACTGTAAGGTCTACTACACCTGTTGTATTCAGCATTTCACTGTGAGGTCTACTACACCTGTTGTATTCAGCATTTCACTGTGAGGTCTACACCTGTTGTATTCAGCATTTCACTGTGAGGTCTACACCTGTTGTATTCAGCATTTCACTGTGAGGTCTACTACACCTGTTGTATTCAGCATTTCACTGTGAGGTCTACTACACCTGTTGTATTCAGCATTTCACTGTACGATCTACACCTGTTGTATTCAGCATTTCACTGTGAGGTCTACACCTGTTGTATTCAGCATTTCACTGTAAGATCAACACCTGTTGTATTCGGCGCATGTGACAAATAACCTTTTGATTTGATTCGTTTGTATGACTAGTCTGTTTCATCCAGATCACAACCCTCAATGTGTTTTTTTATAGTGGGCCTATGGTGGCTGTTGTGACTGGTCATCAGGTTTTAAAGAAGGAGTTTCAATATATGCCTAGCTGATATACTCAGTTCTTCCCCAACATTTTCCTTTTAACCTTACTATGTTCCTATTCTGGCATTACAGTTTTGATAGGGTTTAGGCTATCCTATGTTCATTCAGTCACACCGACAGTTAGCCTACTCTATGGCTGCATGTAGTGGGTAACTCCAATCTCTTTGTCACGACTTCCGCCGAAGTCGGTTCCTCTCTTTGTTCGGGCGGCGCTCGGTGGTCAACGTCGCCGGTTTTCTAGCCATCGCCGATCCACTTTTCATTATCCATTTGGTTTTGTCTATGTTTCCCACACACCTGGTTTTCATATCCCAATTCATATCCCCCATGTCTTTGTGTGTGTTTGTTTATTGTTCGGGTCGGTACGTTTCCGGCTGGTTTGTTCCGGGTGCTGTGTTCACCCGTGTTGTATGGCAACCATTATTGTTGGCACATTGGTTTTGTTACTTTGTGCTATTTTCTCTAGTAAAGTGCGTTGTTCACTCATCTCTGCTCTCCTGCGCCTGACTTCATGCACCAGCTACACCCACCGCCTGACTTCATGCACCAGCTACACCCACAGCCTGACTTCATGCACCAGCTACACCCACAGCCTGACTTCATGCACCAGCTACACCCACAGCCTGACTTCATGCACCAGATACACCCACAGCCTGACTTCCTGCACCAGCTACACCCACCGCCTGACTTCATGCACCAGCTACACCCACAGCCTGACACTCTTCCTTAACTAGGCTAATCTAGAGGAATTTTCCTTGTTCTTCTGTGGTGTTTTTGAGTGACCCGAGCATCTTCTCCTGCTCTTCTTGCACCGGAACACACACAATGTCAGCTTTTGTGTGTCATCTTGTCGCTCCAGAATAATGTCATGTTTATTCATATATATCACGGCGAATGTATCCAGTATTTGATTATGTTGATACACATCCAAAAACATGAACTTGGGTTTGTTCTCTTTTTATTCCTGACACGTTCATGTTGGAATGTACAGTTATAACCCCCCTCTATTAGTGGAAGACAGACCACAATGCACAATGAGGATCTGGGGTAGAGTAGAGTATGTGGTTATGGTGTGGTGGGGTTATGGTGTGGTGGGGTTATGGTGGGGTAATGTTGTGGTGTGGTTATGGTATGGTGGGGTAATGTTGTGGTGGGGTTATGGTGTGGTGGGGTTATGGTGTGGTAATGTTGTCGTGTGGTTATGGTGTGGTGGGGTTATGGTGTGGTGGGGTTATGGTGGGGTAATGTTATGGTGTGGTGGGGTAATGGTGGGGTAATGTTGTGGTGTGGTTATGGTGTGGTGGGGTTATGGTGGGGTAATGGTGTGGTGGGGTTATGGTGTGGTGGGGTTATGGTGGGGTAATGTTATGGTGGGGTTATGGTGGGATAATGGTGTGGTGGGGTTATGGTGTGGTGGGGTAATGGTGGGGTAATGGTGTGGTGGGGTTATGGTGGGGTAATGTTATGGTGGGGTTATGGTGGGATAATGGTGTGGTGTGGTTATGGTGGGATAATGTTATGGTGGGGTTATGGTGGGATAATGGTGTGGTGGGGTTATGGTGTGGTGGGGTAATGGTGGGGTAATGGTGTGGTGGGGTTATGGTGGGGTAATGTTATGGTGGGGTTATGGTGGGATGGTGTGGTGGGGTTATGGTGTGGTGGGGTTATGGTGTGGTGGGGTTATGGTGGGATTATGGTGTGGTGGGGTTATGGTGGGGTAATGGTGTGGTGGGGTTATGGTGGGATAATGGTGTGGTGGGGTTATGGTGGGATAATGGTGTGGTGGGGTTATGGTGTGGTGGGGTTATGGTGTGGTGGGGTAATGTAATGGTGGGGTTATGGTGTGGTGGGGTTATGGTGTGGTGGGGTAATGGTGTGGTGGGGTAATGGTGTAGTGTGGTGGGGTTATGGTGGGGTAATGGTGTGGTGGGGTTATGGTGTGGTAATGGTGTGGTTATGGTGTGGTGGGGTTATGGTGTGGTGTGGTGGGGTTATGGTGTGGTGGGGTTATGGTGTGATGGGGTTATGGTGGGGTTATGGTGTGGTGGGGTTATGGTGTGGTGGGGTTATGGTGGGGTAATGGTGTGGTGGGGTAATGGTGTGGTGGGGTTATGGTGGGGTTATGGTGGGGTAATGGTGTAGTGTGGTGGGGTTATGGTGGGGTAATGGTGTGGTGGGGTTATGGTGTGGTAATGGTGTGGTGTGGTGGGGTTATGGTGTGATGTGGTTATGGTGTGATGTGGTTATGGTGTGATGGGGTTATGGTGTGGTTATGGTGTGGTGGGGTTATGGTGGGGTGGGGTTATGGTGGGGTGGGGTAATGGTGTGGTGGGGTTATGGTGTGGTGGGGTAATGGTGTGGTGGGGTAATGGTGTGGTTATGGTGTGGTGGGGTTATGGTGGGGTTATGGTGGGGTGGGGTAATGGTGTGGTGGGGTAATGGTGTGAGAGGCAGCACATGTGTTGCTGAGACGTTCAGCTCATTGTAATCAGACGTGACAGAGGATTTAGTTTTTTACTCCAAAATAAAGTAAATTGTCATGCTGTGTAGAATTTCCCCTGACATCCAACGGCCCAAAATAATATTTTCCATAAGATTATTTTCCCCCCAAGTAATTCTCAGAGAAATATGCCAAGCACAGTACTAACCAACGTGTTGATTTTCAAGAAATCGCTGGTATTATTGAAAGGTATTATCTTCCAGGATATATTGAAGCTGCTTTAAGCTTGTTTAAATTCTATTGTTTTCAGAGTAAAAGAAATAGGAAGTAATAGGTCTATCTTAGTTAGCAGTTAGCTCTTAGTTAGCAGTTAGCTCTTAGTTAGCAGTTAGCTCTTAGTTAGCAGTTAGCTCTTAGTTAGCAGTTAGCTCTTAGTGAGCAGTTAGCTCTTAGTTAGCAGTTAGCTTGTAGTTAGCAGTTAGCTCTTAGTTAGCAGTTAGCTCTTAGTTAGCAGTTAGCTCTTAGTTAGCAGTTAGCTCGTAGTTAGCAGTTAGCTCTTAGTTAGCAGGTAGCTCTTAGTTAGCATGTAGCTCTTAGTTAGCAGGTAGCTCTTAGTTAGCAGTTAGCTCTTAGTCAGCAGATAGCTCTTAGTTAGCAGTTAGCTTAGTTTGTAGAGTATGGCAATTGCAACACCAGGATAGTGGGTTCGCTTCCTGGGACCGCATGCATGACTGTAAGTCGCTTTGGTTAAAAGAGTCTGATAAAGCCTCTGCTTGGAGGTCACATCTACTTCCACGTTTCCCTTCCACGTTTCCCTCGAAAGTCTCTTAGCAAAACCTGTTAATTTAGCCAATTTGCAGAGTATTTATTTGAAAAATGTAGGTAAAAGCCTAGAATTAGGCTGGAATGTTGAGCTCCCGCCAGCAAAGAGCTTTGGAATGTTGAGCTCCCGTCAGAAAATAACATTTTGAAGTCATTCCATTTATTATAGACTGAAATTAAATCATCAAAATGATTTACGGTGAAAAATTCCGTCTTTATCTGGAAAAGGGAGACATCAGCTATTTAATGATAATTTTTTTTTTATTATTTTTTATTTATTTCACCTTTATTTAACCAGGTAGGCTAGTTGAGAACAAGTTCTCATTTGCAACTGCGACCTGGCCAAGATAAAGCATAGCAGTGTGAACAGACAACACAGAGTTACACATGGAGTAAACAATAAACAAGTCAATAACATGGTAGAATTAGGTAACCATGTAATTAGGTGCGGTTGGTACGCATTACATTTGTTTGGCAAACATGATAAGATAGCAGCTCAGTTTGAGCTTAGGGCAAAGTCTTTGTATTTTGGAGGTTCAACTCAGACGCTGCAGTGTGTGTGTGTGTGTGTGTGTGAGCGTTAGGGAAGTGACAAATGTAAATTATGTCTTAATGTTTAAACGGACATTTTTTTTTTATCGTTTAAACAATAAGAAAAAAGTATAGCTTACATGTGATTTCACAATGCAGATTTAGTCCTGTGTATGACTGGTAGGGGACAGATATGGAGTAGCTAGAGGGCAATGGCAATGGGACAAGAACATCCCTGCCGGCCAAACCCTCCCCTAACCCGGACTACGCTGAGCCAATTGTTGCCCCATGGGTCTCCCGGTCGCAGCCGGCTGCGACAGAGCCTGGACTCGAACCAGGATCTCTAGTGGCACAGCTAGCACTGCGGTGCAGTGCCTTAGACCATTGCGCCACACATGTCAACTGCAATCATTTCCGTCATCAGTGCTGTGATTTTCTCGCTCCGTCTCTTATCGTGTATCTTTAATGTGAAGAGCTTGTCTGTCGGTTGTTGGCCTTCGCTGCTGCTAGCAACGGTTTGGGTCATAAGCTGTCTCCTTTTCAGATGGTACTGCCTCTGTCGCTCAAAGTCTGCATTTCACAACCTTCTCATTTAACTTCTCAAAGTATTGCCATGCAGGTCTTCACTGCTGTTGCTTTCCTGTCTCACTCTCTCAGTGAATTTAATGCCATTGTAATCCTTGGGCGGAGTCGCCTGTCCTAATAGTGTAAATAATTTATTTAATATACAGCTCTGGAAAAAATTAATATGAATAAATCAATATTTGGTGGAAAAACCCTGATTTTCAATCACAGCTTTTATGCATCTTGGCATGCTCTCCACCAGTCTTTCACATTGATTTTTGGTGACTTCATGCCTCTCCTGGCGCAAACAGTCAAGCAGCTCGGCTTTGTTTGATAGCTTGTGACCATCCACCTTCCTCTTGATCACATTCCAGAGGTTTTCAATGGGGTTCAGGTCTGGAGATTGGGCTGGCCATGACAGGGTCTTGATCTGGTGGTCCTCCATCCACACGTTGATTGACCTGGCTGTGTGGCATGGAGCACTGTCCTGCTGGAAAAACCAATCCTCAGAGTACGTTTTCTTCCAGTATAACCTTGTACGTGGCTTGATCCATGCATCCTTCACAAAGACAAATCTGCCTGATTCCAGCCTTGCTGAAGCACCCCCAGATCATCACAGATCCTCCACCATATTACACAGTGGGTGAGAGACACTGTGGCTTGTAGACCTATCCAGGTCTCGCACCCACTGTAAAATTTGGTGGAGGATCGGTATTCAGTTTGAACAAAATAACAGCATTAGCCATGTCAAAGTGCATAGAAAGGAAACTAGCTTTTAAACTGCAACATTTTCTCTCAGCTGCATGGCAAAATGTGTAGAATGAAATTTCAGGAAATTTGCTTTGAAACTGCAAAAAAAAAATCTCAGCTCCATGGAGACATTTATAGAATTGCAGCAAATGTAGGGGGTGGATCAGACAGAGAATGGATGGGGTAGATCAGACAAAAAATGGATGGGGTGGATCAGACAGAGAATGAATGGTGTGGATCAGACAGAGAATGCATGGGGTAGATCAGACAGAGAATGGATGGGGTGGATCAGACAGAGAATGGATGGGGTAGATCAAACCGAGAATGGATGGGTTAGATCAGACAGAGAATGAATGGGGTGGATCAGACAGAGAATGAATGGGGTGGATCAGACAGAGAATGAATGGGGTGGATCAGACAGAATGAATGTGGTGGATCAGACAGAGAATGAATGGGGTGGATCAGACAGAAAATGGATGGGGTAGATCAGACAGAGAATGGATGGGGTAGATCAGACAGAATGCATGGGGTAGATATTGTGGAGGACTGCATGGCGAGGGAGCTGGGACTTGGCAGTGCTGTATTATTGTGGTGGACCCCATGGCGAGGGAGCTGGGACTTGGCAGTGCTGTATTATTGTGGTGGACTGCATGGCGAGGGAGCTGGGACTTGGCAGTGTTGTATTATTGTGGTGGACCCCATGGCGAGGGAGCTGGGACTTGGCAGTGCTGTATTATTGTGGTGGACCCCATGGCGAGGGAGCTGGGACTTGGCAGTGCTGTATTATTGTGGTGGACTGCATGGCGAGGGAGCTGGGACTTGGCAGTGTTGTATTATTGTGGTGGACCCCATGGCGAGGGAGCTGGGACTTGGCAGTGCTGTATTATTGTGGTAGACCGCATGGCGAGGGAGCTGGGACTTGGCAGTGTTGTATTATTGTGGTGGACCCCATGGCGAGGGAGCTGGGACTTGGCAGTGCTGTATTATTGTGGTGGACCCCATGGCGAGGGAGCTGGGACTTGGCAGTGCTGTATTATTGTGGTGGACCCCATGGCGAGGGAGCTGGTAATAAATCATATTGTCAAACATTCCCCCATTCTCTCCGCTTAACATTTCTTTATTCAAACTTCTCTGCTTATTTTCATGGGCTACGAACGAACTACGGTGGTGAAACAAATGGGTGCCAAGGATTAGAACGGGTTGCCACGGGGTTGTCGAGTCGTAGCGGAGTGGCTAGTTATCACCAGAGATGCTGAAGTCATTTGCTAAATAAATAGTTTGACAGAAGATCGTTCCGGGGAGTGAAAGAAGGTCCAACGACTGGGTCTTGGATTGGCTGGCGGTGAGCAAACTGAGCATCCTTCATGCTATTGCAGTGTTTATAATGGCTGTAAACAAACTGAAGGAGAGAGAGTGGAATGAGACTCAGCACTGACAGCTGTTTCACTGTGATTCACCCCCAGCTCTGCTGTGAGCTCAGCTCAACAATCATTCCACTGTCTCCTGGTCATGAAAACATACACTTTTGTTTTTCTCCTATTCCTTTTCTTGCAGAGCTCAGATTTTACGTCTCTTTATCTCTCCCAGTGTGACCTGGTGGTCCACTGCCTGTGAGTATGTGTACATGTGTGCATTTTGTTACCTTAAAAAATAAATAATATGGAGATTCATGATTTCTTCTTCGAATTAAGCAAGATGAAAAGCATTAGTCTAACTATCCTTTTGTGATCGTTTCCTATCAGAATGTTGGAGGCCTTAGGCAACGGCACCAACCGCATCGGACAAGACGAACACAAGACGAACACAAGACACCCACAAGAAGGCAACGATTCCAGTTAGCCTCCCAGAATCCATCCAGATAGTTTTACATGGTTTTCCGTTAGCGCCGGCTGTCGGCTAATCGTCCGGTTACAGACTCCTTTTCAGCTGGCTACTTTTTCCACTTCATTGTCTAGGCTACTTTTCATTTAAGTTTCAATTTCGCTAGTCCGTCGAGCCGTCTCCTGCTACAATGAACAATATGCATCTTCTAGCAATCTACTGATAGGATAGGCGCCTTTCAGTCACAAAGTGAGCGATGACAGGGAAATACATTTGAGTGGGCTGTGGTTGGTTGCAGGATAATTTCTTTACACGGAGGAGGGAGAGAGCATGATGCTGGGGAATTTGCATGCCCCATGGAATATAAGTGGTCGAAATCCACGACTTGGCCTAATGATTGTTTTCTGGCACAGTTAATTTATTTTCTTTTGTGTGTTTCACATAGCCAGCTACGCAGAATCGTGGCGCATAGTAGGCTATTTACTGTGCTGTGATTGACAACTGAACAGCAAGTGTTGAGTAGTTTATAAAAGGTATTGAAGTGAATAAAGTCGATCTCATCTCTTTGCCGTTCATAAGGCAACGTGGTTACATGTCCGTGGTATTGATTTCCTAGGTTTCTTTTCCTAGGATGTCGGGGCTTGCCAGACAGTGACGCTAAAGTGAGTGATTCTCGTCTCGTCAGTATTTGTAGCCTATCGCATCGGTGAGAGAGCCATTCGTTTGTCTTCCAAATTTGCATTGTAGACATTTGCTACTGGTAGACTTTTTCGCCATTATCTGCAAATAAATTATACCTGTCTATCTAAGGTCCCACAGTTGACAGTGCATGTCAGAGCAAAAATCAAGCCATGAGGTCGAAGGAATTGTCCGTAGAGCTCCGAGACAGGATTGTGTCGAGGCACAGATCTGGGGAAGGGTACCAAAACATTTCTGCAGCATTGAAGGTCCCCAAGAACACAGTGGCCTCCATCATTCTGAAATGGAAGACGTTTGGAACCACCAAGACTCTTCCTAGAGCTGGCCGCCCGGCCAAACTGAGCAATCGGTGGGGAAGGGCCTTGGTCAAGGAGGTGACCAAGAACCCGATGGTCACTCTGACAGAGCTCCAGAGTTCCTCTGTGGAGATGGGAGAACCTTCCAGAAGGACAACCATCTTTGCAGCACTCCACCAATCAGGCCTTTATGGTAGAGTGGTCAGATGGAAGCCACTCCTCAGTAAAAGGCACATGACAGCCCGCATGGAGTTTGCCAAAAGGCACCTAAAGGACTCTCAGACCAATACGAAACAAGATTCTCTGGTCTGATGTAACCAAGATTGAACTCTTTGGCCTGAATGCCAAGTGTCACGTCTGGAGGAAACCTGGCACCATCCCTATGGTGAAGCGTGGTGGTGGCAGCATCATGCTGTGGGATGTTTTTCAGCGGCAGGGACTGGGAGACTAGTCAGGATGAAGGGAAAGATGAACGGCGCAAAGTACAGAGATCCTCCAGAGCGCTCATGACCTCAGACTGGGGCAGAGGTTCACCTTCCAACAGGACAATGACTGTAAGCACACAGCCAATACAACACAGGAGTGGCTTCGGGACAAGTCTCTGAATGTCCTTGAGTGGTCCAGACAGAGCCCGGACTTGAACCCAATTGAATTCAATAAGATTTCTAAAAACCTGTTTTGGCTTAGTCATTATGGGGTAATGTGTGTAGATTGATGAGGGGGGAAAAATGATTTAATCATTTTTAGAATAAGGCTATAACTTAATAAAATGTGGATAAAGTCAAGGGGTCTGAATACTTTCTGAATGCACTGTAGTAGTACTATTTACATTGTTGTTTTCTTATGACCATTTTCATTATTTTATTTTTCTTAGTCCTGCATGTTGGACTAACATTCTGACCACACCGCTCGCGTCCCAAAAAAATAAATGTACACATTCATGTTATTCAATCCCACACTGCTCAGCGAGCCTCTGCTAAAATAGAAATAGGTTCTATTTGTGACGCTCAAAGAGCTGCAAGTCCGGCTTCTCCCATTTCCTCATTGTCTTTTAGGAGCATATACCCACGTGGGTAATTAGAAGATGAACTGACGGTCCACACTCCAGTCGGTTGTAGTAACGCACCGTAAAGTTGGTTGCCAACCTCCATATAAAGTCCAAAGAAGGCAACGAGAATGCCCCTGTCTGTGTTCTGAAGAGGCAACGAGAATGCCCCTGTCTGTGTGTTCTGAAGAGGCAATGAGAATGCCCCTGTCTGTGTGTTCTGAAGAGGCAATGAGAATGCCCCTGTCTGTGTGTTCTGAAGAGGCAATGAGAATGCCCCTGTCTGTGTGTTCTGAAGAGGCAATGAGAATGCCCCTGTCTGTGTGTTCTGAAGAGGCAATGAGAATGCCCCTGTGTGTGTGTTCTGAAGAGGCAACGAGAATGCCCCTGTGTGTGTTCTGAAGAGGCAATGAGAATGCCCC